>NC_134485.1:292660344-292920344 GCF_040206685.1 Ascaphus truei
TCCTGCTATATGTATTATCATTGCTCCAGTTAGAGAGTGAGCGTGTCTCTAACCTGCTTTATTTTTAAGGAAGAATATGTGAGTGGATTATCATCAGACTTTCTTTGATACCTAAGATACTTTACCATATAGGTCGCTCTATGTTTGTTTAATTTCTATTTTCCATACATGCTGTGAACCATCTGCGCTCACCTCACTTAGAATAAAGATTATTGGAGATAAGGAAAAAGCAGAGGTATTAAATACATTATTTGCCTCTGTGTTTATCAGGGAGGAATCAAGTTCAATAGTAGTGGCGCAGGAGGAAGCCACAACATCCATATTAATGAACAATTGGTTAACTGAGGAAGAAGATCATAAGCGGCTTGAAAAAATTCAAATATAGAAGGCACCTGGCCCCAATGGTATATATCCAAGAGTTGTCAAGGAGTTAAGTTCAGTAATAGCCAAACCATTACATTTAATATTCAAGGACTCAATTTCCACAGGCTCAGTACCACAAGATTGGTATAAAGCAGATGTGGTGCCTATATTTAAAAAGGGAGCTAGATCACAACCGGGGAATTACAGACCTGTAAGCCTGACTTCATAGTGTGGAAGCTACTTGATGGTTTAATACAGTATAATAATCAGGAATACATAATGGAAAACAAAATCATTAGTAATAGTCAGCATAGATTTATGAAGAATAGATCATGCCAAATTAACCTTATTTGTTTCTTTGAGGAGGTAAGTAGGAATTTAGACCAGGGTAATGTAGTTGATGTGGTCTACTTAGATTTTGCAAAGGCTTTTGATACGGTTCCACACAAGAGTTTTGTGTACAAAATAAAGCAAATTGGACTCCGTAATAATATATGCACCTGGATTGAAAACTGGTTGAAGGATAGACAACAGAGGGTTGTCATAAATTGAACTTGTTCAGGTTCGGCTAAAGTCATGAGTGGAGTACCTCAGGCATCACTACTCGGACTACTGCTTTTTAACTTGTTTATTTATGACCTTGAGGTTTGGCATCGAGAGCAAAGTCTCTATCTTTGCTGATGATACTAAATTGTGTAAGGTAGTAGAATCAGAGCAGGATGTAATTTCTCTTCAGAAGGACTTGGAGAGACTGTAAACATGGGCAGGTAAATGGAAGATGAGGTTTAATACAGATAAATGTAAGGTTATTCATTTGGGATGCAAGAATAAACTGGCGATTTACAAATTAAATGGGGATAAATTGGAAGAATCCTTTATGAGGAAGGATATAGGAGTGCTTGTAGACATTGGGCTTGGCAATAGTGCCCAAAGTCATGCAGTAGCTGCAGAGGCAAACAAGATCTTATCTTGCATTAAACGGGCAATGGATGGAAGGGAAGTAAACATAATTATGCCCCTTTACAAAGCATTAGTAAGACCACACCTTGAATATGGAGTACAATTCTGGGCACCACTCCTTAGGAAAGACATTCTGGAACTAGAGTGAGTGCAGAGTGTGACGATAATAGGATTAATCAGCGCATTAATAAAGGCAGTATGCTCGGCTGGTTAATCCTAAATCGTATTGGGGTGAAGGAGTTAATTATATATGCTGTTCCCATGTACCATTTTCCCTTCTTGCATTGTTGTCCCTTTTTGCAGGCTAGTCTCTACCTGCAGTGCAGAATAACAGGAGCCGTTCCATTAAAACTGCTAACGCAGGAACTTAGTGAGCCAGCACCCTGATTTTTGGTGTGCAGCCTCAGTGTAACCCCACAATCACACACAATTTAAAAATATAACTTTGTCATAAGTGAAACATATATTTTTGATAAAGTGCCTTTCTATTGCAGTTTTAAATGTACAGACAGGATGCTATTTTTTCTGCCTGCCTTAGTAATGCATTAAGGAACAAATGTTATGCATACATGATCTGGGGGGGTATTTCCCTCTCTAGCTTCAAAAGCCCCCTGGTGAGGCAACACCTGTGGGTCTAGGGACGTTTGGGGGGATGAAAGACCCCAGAGTCAAACCCAAAGTTTTAGAGTGTGACTTAATCAGAATGTTTCTGAGTAGCAGATCCTGTTACTCAAACTGGATTTTTCACACCTTGGGACCAAACTCTAGACGTTGGGTCCCCAGAAATGAGAGGCCCCTTTTTACTCAGCAGTGCTACCAAGCTGCTCACTGAGCATGCTCAGAACTACCCGGGCTGGCCCTAGGATTTTCCCAAGTTACAGGGCAGGCTCTAATAGGAGGAAGATAATTTCTTGCCAATGGGATGAGGCTAATGAAAAACTCCAAGGGCCCCTGTCCTTAAAGAGGCCTGTAACCCTCATTCCTGTGTGGTTGTTACCTGATTTCTTCAAGCGGATAAGTGGCTACGAATACAGTGGCTGCGATTCCAGAACGCAAGGGGTTAAAACCATCGCAATATGGAAACTAGCCCTGCTTCAGGATTTCGTTAGCCCTGGGGATTCCAGAACGAACCCCAAAGAACCCGAACGTACATTTCATTTTACACGGACTTATGGGCCTGGCATCTTGCGCCCCTTTGCAAACGGACTGCAATTTAAAGGGACATTATTTCTGTGCTTTTCGTTCATTGGACAATTTATCCTGTTCCCTATCCCAGTAAGTGTAATTATTAAGTATATTCTAAGGTTGTCGTGTGTTTGACTATTAAGGAAATAAATCTCAATTTATTTTGCAACTTGTTCTGTTCAATTGAGTACCCATAAATATAAATGTGTTGATAAATTACGTCCATCGTGACACAGAGAAGAGCCACCAAATTAATAAAGGGATGGACAATCTAACTTATGAGGAGAGGCTAGCTAAATTAGATTTATTTACATTAGAAAAGAAGCGTCTAAGAGGGGATATGATAACTATATACAAATATATTCTGAAACAGTAAAAGGAGCTTTCAAAAGAACTATTCATCCCAAGGGCAGTACAAAGGACTCGGGGGCATCTCTTTAGGTTGGGGGAAAGGAGATTTCACCATCAACAAAGGAAAGGGTTCTTTACAGTAAGGGCAGTTAAAATGTGGAATTCACTACCCATGTAGACTGTGATGGCAGATACAATAAATTTGTTCAAAAAAAGGTTGGACATATTTTTAGAAATGAAAGGTATACAGGGATATACCAAATAAATATACATGGGAAGAATGTATATCCAGGGATTAATCCGATTGCCAATTCTTGGCGTCAGGAAGGAATTTATGTTTCCCCTTATGAGATATCATTGGATGATATAACACTGGGGTTTTTTGTTTGCCTTCCTCTGGATCAATAAGTAAGTATAAATATAGGATAAAGTATCTGTTGTCTAAATTTAGCATAGAGTAGGGTAACTTGATGGACGTATGTCTTTTTTCAATCTCATCTACTAAGTAGCTACTGTATGTAACTATGTAAATATGGCCTGTGACATCACATTTGGGCGGCAAATGGTTCCCACGTTATCTTATTGGCTGTGTTAACCATGTGCTTTTTTTTTTAGGTGACGTCATGTAAAGGGACTGAAGTCAGCCAATCAAAATGGCTGAGCTTCCTTTCCCTTTAACATGACGTCACAAAATCTAAAATGGCTGCCCTTATGTGGTACTTCAGCCAATCAGATTGTGAGAACTATATCCCCAATCTGAATGGTTATAGTAGACCATGTGACGGAGTAATTTGTGGGAAAGAATGGGACATCATCCAAAGGGAGTCAGGTCTACTACAACCAATCTGATTGGGGATATAGTTCTCACAATCTGATTGGCTGAAGTACCACGTGAGGGCAACCATTTTGGATTTGGTGATGTCATTTTAAAGGGAAATGAAGCACAGCCATTCAGATTGGCTGTCTTCAGTCCATTTACATGACGTCACCCAAAAAAAAAATGTCACATGATTCTCACAGCCAATCACAGGTGTGAGAACCATTTGCCAATCAAATGTGATGTCACAGGCCATATTTAAGGCCGTGATAGCTCATTTGATCTCAAGAAGCCAACGTGTCAACATCGTGGATTTAACATGGGGCTATTGGATTGACAGATGATGACAGAAGATAAAGACAGAAGATAAAGAAATTAAAGAAATAGTCACAAATAAAAAACGAAGAAGATGATGGGAGATTACAGAAAGAAAATGTTGTTACCTGGCCAGGATCCTCACCGTGGATGGCATTGGATTGTGTTTCGTGACGTCACCGGACGAGAGCTTCCTGATTCACCGGGATTCGGAGGGCCAACGCTTCTAAAGGTTAGAGAAATATTGAATGCATGTACTTTTATTTTTACAGGTTTTTTAATTGGATTTTTCTTTTTTTATGTTTTTCATTGGCCTTTGAATACTTATGTATAAATCTGTACCTGTTTAGAGTACAGATGAATACAGTAATAGCCAATGCATTTTTGGGCAAATACATTTCTTCTATTGTTCTGCTCCGGAGATCCCCTGCTCATCTACACTAGTCATAAAATATAAATTAAAAATAATTAATTTAAAGGGTTAGCACTTTTCGGAGGACCGATCATCAGGTCGCCGGCTACTCGTCATTTTTGTAAATGTTACTATCACAGGTTTTCAGGGCTTTCTGCATACCGTCACAGCAACGTTGTAAAAAATGGCGATTTAAAAACCCTGGCGACTTTTTCTATCGGACTTTACTGCATGAAGCCCTCAGTTTGCAAAACTCTCCAACTGCTTTAATTTGTCTCGCAAAGTGTGAGTTTTATACCTACAGTATATGCATAGGGTACTTTTTTAATAAACAGTATTACACTATATTTGTTTTTTACTTCTATCTCACCCCATGGTATTTCCCTGATATAGAGATACAACATTCGTGTTCAAAGCAGTCAGGATCCTGAAGCAGCTGAGCTGGATATGGGATATACACCTAAGATTACATCGTTGAAAAGTTTACACATTCCAGTAAAGTCCAAACTGTTCCTGGTCCACTATTGTGGATAACGGCTCTTAAGTCATCTAATTGTAAATGCACTACTAATCACCTCACGAGGCTTAGTATAGACTTACTACTCTGTTTGTTTCCTTCTTCCCCCTTTCTTCTATTTTATGCGCCTAGGTCAATCTATATCGTGTAAATACTCTCGGCACTTGTGGGGTCGAGGACTTATTTGGCAGCAATTACAGTATTAGGGAAAGTCACAGTCATCTCAGGTTAGCACCTCCCTTTATTGATTGTTTAGCTGCAGTCATTATTATACGTTTGCGTTATTTAGCACTGTTGGTTTTTTGTAGCGCTGTTAGTTCTATTTCACACAAACACACACAACAAAGGGTAGCAAAAATGCTGGGCCAATAAAGTTATTTTTTTGTATACAGTATTTTTGTAGTGCTTCTCCCTTTGTTATTTTTGTTCACTACTGTACCTTATAGGTACTCTGAGAGCAACACTTTTTCTAGTACTCTCGTCTATACCATTTAAGTGTGTGCCCAAATCCCTTCACATTGTTTTATGGCTATTTATGAATGGTACCCTGTTTTGCAAAAAAAAAAAAAAACTTTTATTTTGTTTATGCGGTACACATATTTTAAATGGATCATTAAAATTTTAGTGTAGATGACATATTTAAATATTTCATTTCTGCAGAAAGAGAGACACTTGGCTAATAACCTCATTGCTGGTACAGAGAGACATTTGTTTAAAGGTTATTCTTTTTTTGTATTTCAACAGATCCACATTGACACTTTTGTGCAGGTATTGTCAGTTCTGAAATTATTTGTAGAGCTCGTGGTATTCTATGCAGTCCACAGGGGAATAAGGAATCTCATTTCATTTAAGATATCAGATGAGCCAAGTTAAAGTCAAGAACAAAACTCAACACACCTAAAATTGTTTCTTGTTGTATTGTTTCACACAAATTCAATTGGTCTGTCATAGTAACAATTAAAGTTTATTTTCTGATACAGGTAACTTGCATATTTTCTTTAACAATACTATTTAATGCTACTCCTGTATATATTATTTGATCATGAACATTCTAATTAAAATCTTTTTTAATTTTATTGTTTAAATATGTTCATCTACCGCTATACTTTATTATCTTTCAATTTGTTTAATTATTTACACAAACAATATACACCATCAGCTAAAGATTTACCCTGATTATAGGAAGATTATGGCAATGAGCAAGGATTACAGACGTTGGCCAACAAGTATTTACTACTATTTCTATTCCTAGGCACTTTAATATTATATAAAAGCAATATTTTTGGAGATAAATTACTGCTGTAAATGAACATAAGTGGCTTGATATAACAGAGCAGTTTACTGAGCTGGCAACTTTGAAACATTAAATATTCAATATCAATTATTTTACTTTGAATTGGGTACTGTGTATAACTATCTCCTTGTGAGTAATATTATATTACGACTTACCTCTAAAGGGCGTGAATACTTGGCATTTGGGTATGTAAAAAATATGTGATAAAATAGGCACATTTAGAGCATGAATTTGCAAAGTGATACATGACCAAATAGGGGCAATTTTGAGAAGTCAAGGCACCTGACTTACTGCTACCTACTGTAAAGTAAATCTAATACCTGAAATATCAAAAGATAATGTGCACACATGTATAATTTTGTAGTTACTTTAAGTGTATGAATAATAATTAGGTTCCATGTTTTAATTATCAAGTAAAAGTTATAATTTAAACATGTATCATTAATCTGGTGATTTAAGTGCATCATATTAGGGGTTTCTTTCTTCCTGTTGACATGTTTAATTATTTGCTAGTATGAATTCAGTCTGTTAGAATGTATTCATTATTACCACTGCTCCAGTTTGATCACATATGAAATTAATTACAAATGTACATTTATGCCGCTCAATAAAATGTGTATTAACTATTAAGACTACAAAATTAGATATATTTTTATACTAATGCATTTCAGATTTCGTTTAGAAGGCTGTTCAATAAACTGTTCTAGTAGTGGAAAATAAGAATAGCCTTATTTTATGAACATCACCCGATCATGTTTTTCAGGTGATGAAGAAGCTAATGTTCATATCAAAATTTGCTAAAGGAAACAAAGGGAGCTACCCATCTATAAGAACAAGCTCCTCACCCCTACCACATGCAGCACTTATCATCTGAGATCTGACTCCAAAAGACTGTTCATGGTCCCAAGGCTGAACAAAGAAGCTTGCCGCTGCTCCTTCTCTTACCGTGCACCCCAAAACTGGGACAACCTACTGGAGACTCTCACAACCACCACCCGTTTCAGTTCTTTCAAAACTAAAGCTGCCTCAAATTTTAATCTGGTCTGTAACTGTTATATATAATATATATTATCTTTAACTGTGCATGCAATGTCTTGTACAGTATGTAATGTATACCCTGTTCACTTATTTAACTGTATTTGTAACCATGAATTATTTGTCATCTTAACTCTATGCCCAGGACATACCTGAAATTGAGAGGAAACTCTCAATGTATTACTACCTGGTTAAGCATTTTATAAATAAATAATTAAATATTTTTTAAAGAAGGGGTTTACAGACCTTTCCCTTTCACAAACATCTGAATATTTTGCCTTTTCTATCAAAGAATCAAGGTATATATTAAATAGTTATATTTACCAGGAATAATCAATCCAAAAAGACATTTTTTCACCTCCTTCTAATAACATTAGTTATAACCTTCTTGAGCACTATCTTTTCAAATTGGTTAATACAATTTTATAATTAATGTATATGTAATTATATTTTCAATAACTTCAGTTTAGCTTTAGTGCAAATTACTCGGCACATTTTGGATCGGATAGACAGATTGTTGGGAGGGGCTGGGATTGACCCGGTGGTTTTGGTACATGTTGGTTCCAATGACAAAGTTAGAGAAAGATGGGGGGTCCTAAAAAATAACTTCAGGGTTCTAGGCCAAAAGCTTAAGACAAGGACCATGTGCTACCATAGGGAGACAGTCAGAGATTGAGGTTAATGCATAACTAAGAAAGTTGTGTAGGAAAGAGGGTTTTGGGTTTTTAGTGCACTGGGACTCATTTTCTGGCCCTGATAGCATACATCCAAGATTTCTCAAGGAGTTAAGTTCAGTAATAGCCAAACCATTACATTTAATTTTCAAGGACTCCATTTCCACAGGCTCTGTACCACAAGATTGGCATAAAGTAGATATGGTGCCTATATTTAAAAAGGGAGCTAGATCACAACCGGGTAATTACAGGCCTGTAAGCCTGACTTCAGTAGTGAGGAAACTACTTGAAGGTTTAATACGGGATAATATTCAGGAATTATTTAATGGAAAACAAAATGATTAGTAATAGTCATTATGGATTTATGAAGGATAGATCATGCTAAACTAACCTTATTTGCTCCTTTGAGGAGGCAAGTAGGAATTTAGACCAGGTTAATGCAGTTGATGGGGTTTACTTAGATTTTGCAAAGGATTTTGATACGATTCCACATAAGAGGTTGGTATACAAAAAAAAGCAAATTGGACTCACTAAAAATATATGTACTTGGAATGAAAAGACGGCTAGGACATTGAGGGAGGAGAGAGGATCTGCATTTGCTTCTACCAAAGATGATATCACTCCACTGAGGAAGTATCGCAAGGTCTCGGGACAACAAGGAAACTGCATCAGATGGAGGAACCTTATGATGACGTCAGCGCAACCGAACCCTCTGGTGATGTCAGCGCGACCAGACCAGGAGCCTGAGTGCATACCGCATGTAGAATTATGAAGCCATCTGAAGATTATCGTGGGATTACTGGGGGTGATTGTGTTAAATTTTTTCACATGGGTTATTGATTATATATACTGGATATTTCTCTAGGTTCTGCATGCCAGTCACTTGAAAAAGTCCCCTTGAAGGAGGAAACGTGTTTTTTGTGCTGATTAAATGTTTGAAAAATCTGATGTGCCCTGGATCATCCATTTTACTTTATTTCCTGTTTAATCATTTTGATGAAATGAATCAATAAAAACAAATGTGGCACGATAAAAGTTCCCTCTGTGCAAGACTTGCAGCAGGTGGGCCACGGCCACGCACGATCACGGTTCAGTGCAGAGGGAATTTCCCAGTAGATTAATGGTTCTGACTCCCTCAGAAGGCTGTACAGAGAGCAGAGAGAAGCAGCCTCTCTCTGTGTCTCCCTCCTAGCTCTAACAGCATATATTATTTTATTATTATTATTATTAGTACATAGGATTGAAGCAGGGGGTCTCCAGAGCTGAAACACATTAATTTCAGGTCCGGGGACCCCCTGATTCATGGGGTACAGGCCTCTGTATAGGGTACGCTCCCGGATAGCTGCAGTGCAGATAAATCCCTGCTTCCGTGTCTGGTACACAGAGTAGTAGCACAGCCTGTCTTGGGAACTATGGTGGCTGTCGGGTGCTAAATGTCCAAGCAAAGTCTAATAACTGAATAGGTAATAAATATGCAACCCTTAAACATTTGCCAAGATATTAATCCCTTAGTAGCCCAAGTGGTCAAACAGTCATGGGTTCAAGCTGAACACTTATGGCTACTATATGTACTGTACTAACATTACACTACTATAACTACCCCATTGACTACCTCAGAAGCTAGTAAGGACATTGCATAGCAAAACAATTAACAATTCAAAATATACTGTAACTGTGTATAAATGACAAAAAATATATAAGGGGGTTTATTAACCCTCTAAGTGCCACTGAGACGACCAAGGTCATTTTAGGATATTTTTAGAAAGTATGAATCTCTAAAAGTCTGAAAGAGATGTTAGTAAAAGCCTCTGAACAAAACCATACATATTTTTGAGGAGTTAGATACAATTTTAGGGAATGGGGCACATCCAATATTTGATTCTTGTGGCCACATAATTTCAAAGTAGTCTCGCATCAAAATAGGCATAAGAGAGCTAATTGCTTTCTATTAAACTGATACAAACTCTATATTAAGTTGTGTTTGACATGTACAGGAATTTAAAAAAAATTATATGACTGAGGGTTGATGCATTCAGTTATTATATCTAATCTCCAAAACCTTTTCATAAAGTAATTATTCTTCTCAAGATAACCTGTATTCAAATGTGACAGTTATTTCAATTGCTTGTATTTTTTTAAAAAGTTTTAATTTAATTAGAAAACAGTATTTTTACACAGCTCAAACAGTATGAACCTCATTGATATGATGAAACATAAGTGTGCACATACATAGCTCATAATTTCTACAGGTTGCATAAATGAAAATGTGAATGTCTACTTATATTGCACTGGTACTTTCCCTTTACAATTTACAAAAAAACATATGACCATTTGCAGCACACAAATGCAATCCAAATTAGGCAAGAGCACATTTGAATAGCACAAATCTTATTGATTGTGAAGTACAGAATAGGAGCAGAATTTTAACATACAGTACTGTAACTTTCATAAAGATATGCAAGTCCCTTGCTTTAATAAACTCTTTTGTGTTGGTATTCAATACTGGGCAGCTGAAACACATTCTGCCATCTTCATTCTTATCTGATTGTCTGTTTTGTCTCTTGCTATCTTTCTGTTCATCAATCTATTATCTGCCTTTATCTATCTATTTTTGTCTCTTCCTATAACAACTCTTTGTTTTGTCTAAAATACCTATGTGTTTTCTATCGCTCTGGCTTTTTATGTTTTTTCTTGGACACTATCTAAAGGGAATATTAGAAAGATAAGGACGTACTTGTACATTCTCCTTGGCTTAGCTTGTATCATCAAAGAAATAAACAATTATTAACAATATTATGTTTTTTCTTCCAGCTGTGACTGCTTTTTTTATAATTAAATTGTAAATAATTGCATTTTCTAGAACAGTTTTATATACAATTAAAAATAAGAAAATAACAAAAATCATAGCGAATACAAGATTGTGGCAAAAATTGTCTTTTATTGCATTACTGTGTAATTTCATAAAATGAAGCACACCTTTAAGAACTGGAACCCAGGTAGCAATTTAGATTGATGTGCCTTCCTCTGTGTGCTGGCATTTTCATTTCCAAGGCCTACCAAGTCTAAACCAAAACCATTTTTTATGGCTGTACAGAATCCTTAGAGATATATTTTCAGGTGGTCTCAGTCCCATATTTTATGTGCCAGTAGACACATTAAGATGCTGTTCTATTTTGATAGCAATTTATCACTCTCATCTGGATAGTCACAGGATTACAAGCATGAAACCCCAAAGGTTGCAAAACACATTTTGAAAGGCTTTTTTCCCCTTTCTTAATTAATATGCACTGTTTTACTAGTTAAATGTGTCTTTCAGTCTTGCATTTTTTTCTTACTGTATCATCATTACCAAATATAAATGGCCATTATTGTTTTCCAATATAATATAAGAATATGTGGACATTGTATGTAATATGACACCAGTTTTGATGTGTATTTTCATTAAAACCAAGTTGCCTTTTTCAGGTTCCCTTGGCAACAAACAAAATCTTAGAAATTAATCCCTGATAGTTATTGCATTGAAAGGAATTCAATACAAAATACACATTAACCTTTATTTTATTTTGATAAAGTAAAAAAAAAAAATATAGGAAGAATTTCCGACTCACACAAACATATTTTTTTTATACATAGTTTTCCATAAATGTAAGGCTGCCGTACTCCATAAAGGGAAGGGGACAGGTTAAATGTAAAAAGAGAGTTTCCCTATTATAGCGAGAACTGGTGCTCTATTTTGGGGGATATGGGAAACACAATTGAAAGAAATTAGTTGCTTGTAGTTCATTTTCTTTCCAATAACAATAAGGGTTAATGAGTTACAACGTTAAACAAGTGTCCATATGACAGAAAACTCCTCGTGAGTCTTTAGAGGATAGCGCTTAACAAGGTTTTAACTCTATATAGACTATGCAGAAAAGATGTAGATCCCAGCACACATATTACCTCTTAGCCATGATGTGGCAATCAGAAAAGTTCATTATAATAGAATAAAGATTTACTCATATAACGATAGACCTCCGTTGAATTTAGTCCAATGTAGGATAAGGAAAATCTCCACATGTGGGGTGTAAATACCATGTGACAGGCGTAGTAGATAAGGATATAAAGCAAAGATATGATCACTGCTCAGCCGTATTATCTTAATATGTTATATCATCATTTAGGTGGTGCATATGTTAAAAAGTCACAACATAAGTACAAAGTCTGACCAGCGAAGATCAGGATAAGGTCCCAAATTACTGCACTCTCCATAATAAAGTTGTTAAACAAAACAAGGTATTTGAATGTATTACAAGATAATTATCTGCCGTGACTATAATAGGACTAATAAGGAGACTGATCAAGGAACTACCTCCAAACTCAACATGGCTAAAACAGAGCTCCTCATACTTCCTGCCAAACCTGGCCCTACTACCTCCTTCCACATTACTGTTGGAACTACAATCATTCACCCAGTAGCCCAAGCACGCTGCCTAGGGGTCACACTCGACTCCTCTCTCACATTCGCCCCTCACATTCAAAACATTTCTAAAACTTGTCGCTTTTTCCTCCGCAATATAGCAAAGATACGCCCTTTGCTCTGTTGCTCGACTGCTAAAACTCTGACTCAGGCCCTCATTCTCTCCCGTCTTGATTACTGTAACCTCCTGCTGTCCGGCCTTCCTGCCTCTTACCTGTCTCCCCTACAATCTATCCTAAATGCTGCTGCCAGAATCACTCTACTCATTCCTAGATCTGTCTCAGCATCTCCCCTCATGAAATCCCTCTCCTGGCTTCCGATCAAATCCCACATCTCACACTCCATTCTTCTCCTCACTTTTAAAGCTTTACATTCTTCTGCCCCTCCTTACATCTCATCCCTAATTTCTCGTTATGCACCATCCAGACTCTTGCGTTCTTCTCAAGGATGTCTTCTTTCTACCCCCTTTGTATCTAAAGCCCTCTCCCGCCTTAAACCTTTTTCACTGACTGCCCCACACCTCTGGAAAGCCCTTCCCCTCAGTACCTGACTAGCACCCTCTCTATCCACCTTTAAGACCCACCTTAAGACACACTTGCTTAAAGAAGGATATGAATAGCACTGTGGATATTCTGAACACGATACATAAAGCTTGGCCCCCTGCAGACGCACTTACCAGAACTCCCTCCTACTGTCTCTGTACGTTCTACCTGCCTACCAATAAGACTGTAAGCTCCTCGGGGCAGGGACTCCTCTTCCTTAATGTTACTTTGATGTCTAAAGCACTTATTCCCATGATCTGTTATTTATATTATCTGTTATTTATTTGATTACCACATGTATTACTACTGTGAAGCGCTATGTACATTAATGACGCTATATAAATAAAGACATACAATACAATACAATTCAAGGGGAATAGCAAAAAATAATAACATTTTATTTAATATATATAGGACTCATAGGGCCTCATTCAGAGAGGGTTGATAAAAATTATCGCCAGGGCATTTAAAATGCCGTTTTTTTGGGTGTTGCTATCACGGTATTCAGAAAGGCTCGATTACCTGTGATAGCAAAATTCCCAAAATGTGCGAGTTGCTTCCAGCGAGAGCATCAAGCCTCTGAAAAGAAAGAAAAAAAAAGATTTGGGTACCTGATCCGGATCTTCATGGCGGATGGCATTGGATTCTGTTGGAGGGCTTCAAGGTATGTGAGGTACCTGTTGCCCCTGGAGTCGGAGGGCCACCGCTTCTAATGGTAAGTAATATATTGAATGTTTGTAAATGTCTCTTTTTACAGGTTTATTCAATGGATGTGTTTTTTGATTTTTTGATTTTTTGGGGGAGGCACATTGACTGATAATATATTAATCTGTACCACTACAGATTAATACATTATTATGACAATATTTGGGGGGCATCTCTCACTTGGTATTGCTGTTGCTTTTTTTCATTTCAGTTTATTGTGTGGATGTGATTGTTTGTTTTTTCATGCTTAATGCTAATAAAATGTTTGCGATTGCTGTTCGTTTGTAGTTAATGTTGTATTATGTTAGCTACTGCGTTTTATGGTTATTTCAGATATTGTTAGAATTTCTTTCATTCTATTTTACTGTTTAAATTCATTAATATTGTAGTAATTAATTGTTTTGATTGGTTAGTGTTACTATTCATTTTGAGTTGGTTTAGGAATTAATTGGTTTGATTTGTTAATAGTTTAATTAATTCATTGTTGATGTTGTTATTGATTGAATTGATTGGATTAGCTGGTTACTGTTTATATTTAGTGAAGTGTGTTTTTTTGGAGTTTAGTTATTGTAGAGGGAGAAAGGGGGTGGCCCGGTATTAAAGGGGTTGCACCCCATTTGGCCACCCCTGACCCCACCAGGGAGACAAGGGGTTAACTGGACTGAGGTCCAGAAATGTGATTTCACCCCTGTTATAACCTGTAAATGTGTATTTTCCTGTTTCCCCTCTGTTATTGTACATCAGTGTCTGCCACACACACTAGAATCCATCCGGGAGCACAAGGGTTAATAGTCCGTTAATACTGTGTCTCAAGGTATGGACAAAGCTTCAGAGAAATTCCTTTGCTATCAGGATGACAGATGGCCCTAGAGACATGGCCCAATGGCTAGAACTTAAGTTTTGTTCAAAAGGTTTTATCACCCTCCCTGTCTCTGTGAGAGTGGAGGGGGCGCATACCATAGCAGTTTTTAAGTGTCCCACACAGGTCCAACACAGGTTATCTTGTCCAAGATCCGGAGGGGTAGCTTGGCTGGCATTCCATTTGCACATGTGGGGCCTCAGAAAGGAGACCCCAGAGTTCTACTGCACATGTGCCAGCTAGCAGGGGGGCCTGTCCTAAAATTTGTCCCCCCATCAAAGATTGGCTGGAGATAATTGCAAACCAATCACAGGTTCTTAATGTTACAGATAGAGGGACAAAAGGTTTATAACCTGCTGTTCCCCATCTATCCTTTGTCTTCATTTTTGGTCTTCATGCAAAATCTTCATTCGTTTTCGTTTGCTGATATGGTAACCTGATCTCACCTGAATGATTTCCTGACTGCTGAGAGAAATGCTACATCATACTTCTCATTCCCCAACCCCAATGTAAGTGTACTTCTTGTTTGTTACTGCATTATCTGTTGTGTTCACCTTTATTCTAAGGAATAAATACAATTTATTATATCTTAAGCCGCGTTCAGTTCAAACCCAATTATTTTTGTGTAATATTAATAAGCCTGTGGAAGCTATCGTCACAGGCGTATTAATAAAACTGGTGGCAGCTAGCGGGACTGAACTGGACCTGGATTACAGTATTCTGCGGGGTACTGTGATCCAGTGGGAATTTGATGGTAATTGCAAGTTCCTGGGACTAAAGATATTGAGCACACAGTAGTGCAACAAATAACGCAAGTTGTCACACCACCTCACTGCTGCGACCCAGAACTCAGAGCCATGAGTGAAGCGGAGAACCTCTATTACCTGAGAACTAGAAATCAGCTAAAAGACAAGTGCTGTGCCTATGGACTGGAATATGTGGACCAGGCGATCGAGGACATGGTTGTTGCAGTCACCGCATATGAAGCTGAGCATCCAGAGGTCCTGGAAGTAGCTCAGCTTGCCCTTTTACAGCCGCCTGGAGATCAGGGACTGAACCCAGTGCCGGGCCGGCAGGATCCCGGGGAGGGACCAAGTGCACCTCCCAGGACAAGTGCAGCAGGAGGTGCACTGATAACTGCGGCTACAGCCCGTTTACCCCTGAAATGCTGGCATTGATAACAGCGTGGGGAGACCGAGGGACACCGGAGGAGTGGCTACAGTTTATCTCTATGGCAGTGAACAGACCCGCTTATTGCCCCCCGGTCCGAACCCCCAAAGATGGACTCCAACTGGACAAGCACAGTCTCACCAAGTATGTGGAGGGCACTGATCAGATTGACATGTTTCTAAGGAACTTTGAAACGCAGTGCCGGCGGTATGGGGTGCTTCCCCAGCATAGAGTTGCACGCCTGGACCCGCTACTCTCCGGCTTGGCTAAGCAGACCTTGATGACGCTTCCAGATGAGTTTGCTGATGACTATGACCACCTGAAAGAACTTTTGCTGTTTCAGCACGGTTTTACCCCTGAAGCTTACCGGGGTAAGTTCCGGCTGGAGGAGAGGCACCCTCAGGAGACCTATGTCACATATGTGACCCGCATGGCTTTGTACGGGTTACACTGGGTGGAGGGCTCTAAAGCCAAGACTTACCAACGCCTGCTGGACCTCATCTTTCAGGAGCAGCTCATGCAGCAGTGCCCGCCGGCGGCGAGGGCTTTTGTGTATGATAAAAAGCCCAAGACTTACACCGAGGCGGCGAGGATGGCCGATGACTATGTGGTCAGCCAGTCCCAGATGACCGCCAAGGTACCAGCCCAAGCGGTAACCCCAACGGCGCCGGCCAAGAAAGCTGTGAGTACCCCCCAGTGGGCCCAAAAGCCGCCTGCGGGCAGCGGGTCACAGAAGGTGGGAGAGCTCCGGCATGAGCGCCGGTGCTACAATTGCAACAGCACTGGTCACATCAGACCAGATTGCCCGGAACCCCTGCGTTCCAATGGACCCTATCGAGGGCAACGCACCCCAGCTGCGAAACCGGTAGCCCGCGTGCGGGTGGCTTCCCCCAAAGAACCAGGAACGGTCATGGAAACAATTCCCAGCGAGACGTACCATGTCACCCCTACCCCGGTTTCTTCGGTGCCTACAGCCAGGAGCGGCGGACAGCACAGCGCAGACCTACAGCAGACGGACGGCTGGAGCAAGCATCTCACCCCGGTCACAGTCGGTGACCGGCCAGCAGTCGGCTTGCTTGATTCAGGAGCTGCAGTGACCCTGGTCCGACCTGATATGGTCCAGCCAGAGGAATTGCTCCCAGGCCCTGGGATGCAGATCACTGTGGCTGACGGAGAGCCACGTTTCCTGCAGGTGGCCCGCATCTTTTTGGATTGGGGGGTGGGCAAGGGTGTGCAGGAGGTGGGGGTTTTACCAGGTTTGGATGCTGAAATTCTTTTGGGCAACGACCTGGGACCGATGACTTGCACCTACGACCGTGTGCCCCAGCCCGCTGCAGTGGCGGCGGTTACCCGGAGCCAGACCGCGGCAATGCCGGCGGTGGCCACCCCAGTCCCCCAGCCTTTGGGACCAACGTTAGCGGAGGGCACAGAGGAGCCCGGGGAGGTAAGCCAGGATCAGTTGCAACCACAGGCTGACTTACTGTTTCCCCTTACCTTGTCCCCTTCCCCTGACAATGACATGACTGGGGGGTGGCCAGATTTAGGAGCCCAGTTTAGGGAGGCAGTGAAGACAGACCCTACCCTGGCCGGCGTGAGACTCCGGGCGTCCGAATCTCAGGCAGGGGAGGACACTGAGCGCTGCCTATGGCATAAGGGACTCCTATACAGAGAAGAAGGGAACCCGGGGATAGAGAAGGGATTGACCGGTAAGCGACAGCTAGTAGTACCCCAGGGGTACCGACAGCAATTGTTACGGGTAGCTCACTCTATTCCGTTAGCGGGACATCAGGGGGTCACCAGGACGCGAGCCCGGTTATTGCAGCGTTACTACTGGCCGGGGGCATCCCGAGATGCGAGCAATTTCTGCCGCTCTTGTGATGCCTGCCAACGAGTGGGTAAGGCGGGCGACCGTGTGAAGGCACCCCTGAAACCCCTACCGATAATAGGGGAACCCTTCCAGAAGGTAGCGATGGACCTGATAGGACCCCTCATGATTCCTAGCAGGTCAGGGAAGCGCTACATCCTCACGGTGGTGGATTTTGCCACCCGGTACCCTGAGGCGGTAGCGCTTGGCACTATAAGTGCCAAGACAGTGGCAGCAGCTTTGCTGAACATTTTTTCTAGGGTAGGTTTCCCTAGTGAGATCCTAACCGATCAGGGGTCGCAGTTCATGAGTGAACTGTTACATTGTCTCTGGGATGCTTGCGGTGTACAGCACCGGCGCACTACCCCTTACCATCCCCAAACAAACAGATTATGTGAGAGGTTTAATGGTACCCTGAAGCAGATGCTTCGGACCTTTATAGAGGTGGAGGGGAAAGACTGGGAGATTCACCTGCAGCACTTGCTGTTTGCATACCGAGAGGTACCGCAAGAATCTACAGGCTTCTCCCCCTTCGAGCTACTATATGGCCGCAGGGTACGTGGACCTCTGGACCTCTTCCGTGAGGGATGGGAAGGGGAGACTACTTCTACTGATGCTTCAGTGATCCAGTATGTGGTAGATCTCAGAGACAGGTTAGAGATGCTTATGGGGGTGGCCCAGGACCACCTCAGGGCTGCTCAGACCAAGCAGAAGCAATGGTATGACCAGCAGGCCCGTAGCAGAGAATTCATCCCAGGACAGCAGGTGCTTGTTCTCAAACCCACTCGGGAGAACAAGTTAATGGCTGCCTGGTCGGGACCGTACCCGGTCATCCGAAAGGTGAATGAGTGCAACTATGTTGTACAGGTAGCGCCTGAGAGGCACAAGACATATCACATTAATATGTTAAAGGAATACAGAACACGGAGTATGGGAGCAGTAATGGCCATTTGTAGCCCACTACTGGAGGATTCGGCGAGCAATGCTCTGCCTGATCTCCTAGGGGAGGCAAAGCAAGGAAACACTGTTGAGCAGGTAGAGATAGGGGCACAGTTGAGTACTAGGCAGAAGGGAGAAGCCAGGGACATGCTAGCTCAGTATAGCGCCCTCTTCACTGACATGCCAGGGACCACACATCTCACCAAACACCCAGTACACACAGGGGACCTGCAGCCTCTGCATAAGCACGCTTATAGAGTGTCAGCAGAGGTCAAGACAAGTATGGAGAGAGAGATTGAGGAGATGCTGACCCTAGGGGTAATTACTCCGTCCCAGAGCCCTTGGGCAAGTCCAGTAGTCCTAGTGCCTAAGAAGGACAAAACCACCAGGTTTTGTGTGGACTACCGGTTGCTCAACACTGGGACGGTGTCAGATGCTTATCCCATGCCCCGCATGGATGAGTTACTAGATGAACTCGCGGGGGCAAAGTATCTGACCACCATGGATCTGAGCAAAGGCTATTGGCAGATTCCCCTGACGCTGGAGGGTAGGGAGAAGTCAGCATTCATCACTCCAAGTGGCCTCTATGAGTTTTTGGTGATGCCATTTGGGATGAAGAATGTCCCGGCTACCTTCCAACGCCTGGTCAATAGGTTACTGGAAGGGATGCAGAGCTATGCCAGGGCTTACTTAGATGACATTGCTGTCTTTAGTAATTCCTGGGAATCCCACATAGGACATGTAGCTGCGGTGCTGGATAGGATCAGGGAGGCTGGGCTTACCTTAAAACCCACTAAGTGTATGGTAGGGATGGCAGAAGTCCTGTACTTAGGGCACAGGGTAGGTGGAGGGCATCTCAAACCAGAGCCAGCCAAGGTAGAAGCCATAGTTCAGTGGCCTGTTCCAAAAACCAAGAAACAGGTCATGGCATTTTTGGGCACCGCAGGGTACTATAGGAAGTTTGTCCCACAGTACAGCGCCGTGGCCAAAGCCCTGACTGATCTGACTAAGAAGCAACTGCCTGTGCTTATTACCTGGTCTCCTGCCTGTGAAACTGCTTTCCAGGCCCTCAAAGCTGCGCTTGCTGAGGCCCCCATCCTGGCTGCCCCAGACTATACCAAGCGTTTTCTTATTCAGACTGATGCCTCAGACTTTGGTGTGGGGGCTGTGTTGAGCCAGGTGGGGGACGACGGCAAAGAGCACCCTGTGGTGTATCTCAGTCGCAAACTGCTCCCCAGGGAGGTGGCATATGCCACCATTGAAAAGGAGTGCCTGGCCATTGTGTGGGCACTCAAAAAGCTCCAGCCCTATGTCTATGGGAGGGCTTTCACGGTCATTACGGACCACAATCCCCTGAGTTGGCTACAGAGGGTATCAGGGGAGAATGCCAAACTGCTGAGATGGAGCTTGGCGTTGCAAGAATTTGAATTTACCATTCAGCACAAAAAGGGCAGTGAAAACAGCAATGCTGATGGACTTTCACGCCAGGACTATCCCTCTGAGGCTGAATTCATTAATGGTGCCAGCAGTGCCCCACTTCCCGTCAGGGCCAGTGGGCCACAGGACACGCATTAAGAAGGGGAGGTGTAGAGGGAGAAAGGGGGTGGCCCGGTATTAAAGGGGTTGCACCCCATTTGGCCACCCCTGACCCCACCAGGGAGACAAGGGGTTAACTGGACTGAGGTCCAGAAATGTGTTTTCACCCCTGTTATAACCTGTAAATGTGTATTTTCCTGTTTCCCCTCTGTTATTGTACATCAGTGTCTGCACACACACACTAGAATCCATCCGGGAGCACAAGGGTTAATAGTCCGTTAATACTGTGTCTCAAGGTATGGACAAAGCTTCAGAGAAATTCCTTTGCTATCAGGATGACAGATGGCCCTAGAGACATGGCCCAATGGCTAGAACTTAAGTTTTGTTCAAAAGGTTTTATCACCCTCCCTGTCTCTGTGAGAGTGGAGGGGGCGCATACCATAGCAGTTTTTAAGTGTCCCACTTATCACTGTCCAACACAGGTTATCTTGTCCAAGATCCGGAGGGGTAGCTGGGCTGGCATTCCATTTGCACATGTGGGGCCTCAGAAAGGAGACCCCAGAGTTCTACTGCACATGTGCCAGCTAGCAGGGGGGCCTTTCCTAAAATGTGTCCCCCCATCAAAGATTGGCTGGAGATAAT
Source organism: Ascaphus truei (assembly GCF_040206685.1). Lineage (NCBI taxonomy): Eukaryota > Metazoa > Chordata > Amphibia > Anura > Ascaphidae > Ascaphus > Ascaphus truei. Next base: position 292,680,984 of record NC_134485.1, read on the forward strand.
TGCAAACCAATCACAGGTTCTTAATGTTACAGATAGAGGGACAAAAGGTTTATAACCTGCTGTTCCCCATCTATCCTTTGTCTTCATTTTTGGTCTTCATGCAAAGTCTTCATTCGTTTTCGTTTGCTGATATGGTAACCTGATCTCACCTGAATGATTTCCTGACTGCTGAGAGAAATGCTACATCATACTTCTCATTCCCCAACCCCAATGTAAGTGTACTTCTTGTTTGTTACTGCATTATCTGTTGTGTTCACCTTTATTCTAAGGAATAAATACAATTTATTATATCTTAAGCCTCGTTCAGTTCAAACCCAATTATTTTTTGTGTAATATTAATAAGCCTGTGGAAGCTATCGTCACAGTTATGTTTTATTATTGTGTGTCTTGTGTATTAATGTATTGTAATTAGGGTGCCCATTGAGTGCTATAGTAGCTTATCATGCCCATATTATTATTATATGGGTATGATGTACCACTATACTACTCAATGGGTACAGGGTGGGTATAGTCAGTCCCGGGTGGGTGCTTAGGCTTCACGGATGGGTGAAGGGGTTATTAGCCCTAAGGATGGGTGTCTTGACCTTGTGGGTGGGTAACGGTTGGGTTAACCCCTTTATTACCTTAGCGGTATTAACCACAAAGGTAATGAAGAGGTTAAGTCCGCCGCAAGGCCTAAACAGCCACTAAGGGCCAAATTCCCCCTTCACCCATCCTCTCTAGCCACATTTAAATATTCTCTACTGCTACGTAGGAATCTTCTCTCGTACTTGGATCGATCATACCCGCAGGCCTTTCTCCCACTCTTAAAGTGCTGGACAGGAAAAGACGAGCAGCTCGGAGGAGAAGTAATTGAGTCGGACACCAGTGAGCGTTGTCAAAAACCTCTCCTGTTTATTAATGGTTACAGTCAGGTTATATAGGCGAGCGAGCATAGAAAAACACGTATACGTGAGAAACTTACTTCCCTTTATGTTTATCTAGAAAGTGACAGATGGAAAGTTACGATTTGAGAACCTAGAAGTTGCCTGGTCTTGCGGCAGTCTAGGGCGCATCATAATTCTTGCTGTTAAGACATTTCATAAATTTAGGCTAAGTATGGTTGGCTAGAACTTCCTGTTTCTACATTGTGAAATATGTCTGAACATACATAGTTCAGTAGTTCAGCCACCATTAAGTGGGTAAAAGGTCAGTTTAACATCTGACTAAAAAGCATAATGGCATAATGGCAGTGTTAGTATAAAATGGTTATATAGCTGTCAAAATGGAGTCCCCCCCCTTGATACACATATTATCACCACAGTAAGCCTGGCATGGGTGTTTAACCCCTTCATTGCCTTAGCAGTTAGCCGCTAAGGTAATGAAGTTGCTGTAAATGCATTTTTCCTGCATCGGATGCATGCCTGGGGGCTCCGGAGCTGCTTTTAATGGCTATCAGCTCCGGAGACCCCTGGCATCAATCTGAGGCAGGAAAAGGGCCTGATTTTGTCTAAGTCCCGACACATCTCAGCTCATTGAGGCATCTCCCCACCAATCTACCCAAATTTTGTGGTGTATTGGATTTGGGGAGAAGAACGCCTTTTAAGCCTGCGATAGGCCGCGAAAGCCGACTCGCGGGTATCTGAATCGCGCGAGTTTATGATCCTTCTGAAAATGTTCGATAATCAGCTGATCGCCGCTCAATTGGCGATTTTCTTTGGATCATAAAATTTTGCGTCGATACAGGCCGTTATCGAGCACTTATCGAGGCTTTCTGAATACGAGAAGCATTTTGGTCGATAAGTGCTCGATAAGGGCCTTATCGAGGCTTTCTGAATGAGGCCCATAGTGTGTACTTATTTACAGTGTGAATATTAAAACCCTGGTGGTGAGGACTGGACAAGCCAGAATACAGAGCAAGTGTAATCAGCTATGGTATGCTATTGGGCCTTACATATATTATGAGTGCTGGAATACGTCATTTAAGAATGCTAATAAGATCAAGTGTGTAGTATATTTATTAGCAGCATAGGTTATTTAAATAGTAGATTGCATTGCAGAATGGTCAGTAGCTGGATGGTCACACATACTGTACAAGTCTCGGTGGTATGCCTAACATCTACACACCAAGGTCAGGAGAAATCTCCTTTAGTGTGATGCCGTTATAGTTTGCCACAGAATAAGCAACAAATGTTTGTGACCAGTTTGTGATCAGTACAATATGACCAGTACATAGTCTGAACAGAGCCAATCAGGAGGCAAAGTACAAAGGAGGACTAACTATGCATTTAATTGTTCTGACAACTCCACAGGGAACAAAACAACACATTTAGTTTTTGACAACCTCTTGGAAGATGACTGTGATTATATCTCAGACTTGATATTATATTTCTCAAAATTGGCTAGATTTCTATAACAAAACATCAGAAAATGGTGGGACATAGTCACGCTTGAGAATTATATAAAGGTAAAAAGGATGACACCATACCCCATTCCTAAAGTGCCTTAGACTTGTCAACTCAATAATACTTTGTTTGCTTTGGGAAGCAAGTGGAATCACTTTCTTCAGTTTCTAGAATTGTATTTATTTTAAAAATAAAATATTTTAATTCAGTCTGGCACTGTGGCAGATGGCACAGTGAATATTGCTTGTCCCTGTTCTGATATACTGTAGCCACTGTTGTGTATATCCTTCATACAGCACCAAAATTAGTGCATATACCTGTAGTAGCTCCCTCCCATGGCTTCCTTTAAAAGCAGACCATTTCCTCTTCTTGGTTGACAGTTTAATGTTCCTTGTGCTGGCTTTCATTACTACAAATTTCTACATAGCCTTGGAAACACAATTTGGCAGCTGCCGTTATGGGGTCGCAACAGGCAAAGAAAAACAGGGCAATTGCTCTTGGTTTTGAACAGTCACAGGAGCAGTACGTTTTGTTACACCTGTATGAAAACAAGTACAATTGTAAAATGCACAAAGACATAATATGTCTTGTAAGATATATTTGCTTTAACATGGTGCATAAGCACAACTCCTTAATTGGCTTACATATCTTTTACAACTGCAATAAAAACAACTAAACCTCCCATTGCTTTGGTAAATTGAGTTATTTCAAAACTGTACATGTAAATGGTTTGTTATTTAATTGGAAGTTACTGATGGAAGAATTTCATCTGCGTTTCCTTGAAATCAGTGCTCTATGTTGCCTTTGAGAATATTTTACATTCGCTTCTCAATGATGTTTCACATTTCTCGTTGATATTGGTAACAGATGGATGCGCAAGAATAATCTTTATCCTCCTTTTGTAGACTATGTTTAAAACAAGGAAGGCTTGTCCAATCTAGGTTCCTTTTTTGCTATTCTGATTTGATCTCGGACCTCTAGGGTCCACCTAGAAATATTTCCCTTCATTAAGTGAAACAGTAAATTGTGTCATGCTGTCAGAGTTACAGCAGAAAATGTCTTCTTAATAGGATGTTTATGACTGTAGTTTCTAAAAGAGTTCTAAGAGCTTAATAATTCTTCAAAATGCTGTAAAATCTGCAGTGTTCTGGCCACAGCTTATGTACTGTGGACTTTACGATCACAAATCTTATTTTAGGAATTAAAACAAATATAGATGTTATGTTTATGCATAGTCAAAGATTCATAGACTGTAGTCAAGAGTCACTTGTTATGCTCTATCAAAAACTAGCCAATCTATGTTTGCCATTTTACTTTAGTGTAATACTGTAGCCCTTATCAGTTTCTTCTTGTATACTGATATAGCCCAAATTAGTTTACCCATTGTCATGGGAGACCAGGTTTATTACAAATTTTTATACCGGGATCATTGATTGAGCAAAGCAAGGAGGTAAGATAAATTGTAATTTATTTCAGGAAAAGACATACACACAATTTAACACAAGTTGCTCGGTTAACACACTTACTGGGAATGGGGCTAATGAATAAACTTGTCCTTTAAATGAAATTCACAAAAATGACCTCTGTAGGAGCCCTTTCCAATGACCGCTAGGTACTCACGAAAGTCGTGGAACTGATTTCGGCATGCAATGCCAGACGCGACCGCTATGTACTTCAGAAGTGGGACTTAGAAAAATTCTTTAGTCAAAATCTTTGAAGCCGGCTCGCGTCTATTCAGTACAGAGCATCTTTGAATTTGCAGCGGATGGTTTGGCGCTTGGAATCTGCGCTCCCCATTGCTGCAAGGTTTCTTATGGGTTTCAGGGTCCCATTCACAAACCTCTACCGCCTATCAGAGCATGGGAATTCTCCTGCCAATCAAACACCAATTTGCCAGTATTGTAAAGCCGGGAGGGTACCGTTTCTCATTCTGCAAAGGGGCAGGCTGTAACTTGGCACCTCTGCCTCTTTGCATACTGAGCCCACCCGCTGTCCAGGCTCCACAGAGTCTGGACTCTGGCAAATGGTGGCCGGATAGCCCTGTGTTAGCCCAGGATGCGTGTAGTCAAGCAGAACGACAGTACCCCTCCTGTTCTAACACCTTGGCATCCCTGATGCTTTCAAGTAAGGTCTCCGCTGAGACCTATAGACACCATGCTTGGTGGCCATCTGGTCTCTTGGAATCCATGACTTGAAAATCCCACAGTTCATTCACAGGTTATTAGTACATATACCAATTAAATATAACTCTATATAAGTCCCTGTTCTGGTGTCAGGGATGGAGTGAGGGTATATGTTGCCTATACTCACTACCTCATTCTTGGCACACTTTAGAAATTATGTTTAAAACGTTTACGCACAAGAAATCATTCTCAGCCTTATCACTTAGCTGGAGCACCCCCTGAGTCCCTATACCAGGTCCAGGGTACCTGGGCATGTATCTGGACACCTCTCATACTAGCGACCCCTCCGAATACTAGGGATCCCGTGTATGATCGCAGGTAAACATTAACCCCTTCATGCCGTGTACATTGTCTGGAAGATGCTGCAACAGGAATCCTGGCGGTGAGTCGTACTAGCATTTTCAGAGTCAGAGTTTGCCAGGAGCAATGTGCTTGGCTGCATCCAAGAATCCCACTCGATTCCCAACTCCTGGGATATCCCATAACTCTGGAACCCCAATACATATAAACATTCTGTAAAGACTTTCTCTGGCAAACCCACCCTGAAACTTACAGCCCAAAAATCTCCCAGTCCCAGCAACCCAGGAAAGACGAAACACACATAAATCTTTAATGTTGCATAATTTGTACACAGTCTCAGTAAGGCATTTAGGACATATGGGTGCAAGAGCTGACACTCTAGTACCCCAACACAGGATCAGGGGTAACCAAATGGACTGAACCTTTATTAGTGAGCCTTGTTAACCCCTTTACCATCACACCCATAAACATGGAGTTCTGTGATCCACAACTGTCACCTTCAACTTTAGGCTTGTTATATAGTAGGCGCCGCTGCACATGCGGGCGGTGTTGCATGGACACGTGGCATGCATATTTAGTTGCTATAGCACAAGCGAAGACGTGTGCGGCTACGGGGCGTGACTCTGATGTCACAGCGTTAGGCCGTGCTGTGATTGGCTTACGGCATGCAGCAGCACGAAAATACAATTTTTTGGTATTTTCTCTGGTTTGCCGCGCCACCACTTATGGCCGTGCACGCGCGTGTCCCAAGTATACACACGCTTGGCTAACAGCCAATTATAATTGATGCACACACGCATGGCAGTGCATGCGCGAGCACTATATTATAGCCCTAAAGTATAGCATAATGCTTTTTTTTCTCCTGCAGCTGTGAGACATGTGAGTCAGGCAAAGGTGCCTATAAACAATATTTTGTTGTTTTGTGCATTGTTTCTCTTTTTAATTTTATTTTATTTTCTTGCAATTTGACTGTATGTTACTTTATTTCTTTGCGTCTGTTCTTTTGGAATATCTAAAATGGTATGTTGGTATTTTGGTTATTTTGGTATTCACATTTCATGTCTGCTGGTCAGTACGTGCATCGCACACATGATACTAATGATAATTATAGACTATGGGGACATAGTATATGGCACAGCATCCCAAACTCCCCTTAACAAACTTTATACCCTCTACAATTCCATATGCCACTTTTTCCTCCAATGCAACTACAACACACATCACTGAGAAATGCTCACTTGAGTCTAGGCGCAGGGGAACCTCCAATGGTGCAGGAGGTTTCCATGGCCTCCATGGGTAAGAAGGTAAGCACTAGGTGCACAAGCTGCCATGCCCATGTGAGTCTGTGGTAGTGGCACTGAAGGTGCCATGGACAATTCGTTGATGCTTATGCTCTCACCTTCCTCAGGGAGGTCTGATGGCCCTGTGTAGAGTTAAGATTGAAGATAAGAATGTTGTTACTTAGCTATTAGTCTAATAAGTCCCAAATGAAGTCCAACAAATAGAGGGGGAGAGGATCCAGGTGGTCCAATCAAGAGAAGATCTCCAATCCAGGGGTCCGTAACATAGGGACAGAGACAAAAAAGAAGAAAATCATAGTGTAACTTGTATAGTTAAAATTAAACAAACAACACAAAACACATCACAAGGAACATAGCACTTAACACAAAGGCTGAAAAATAAAATAACTATTTATTAAAACGAAGGAGCCTGCTGCAGCGGGTCATCAAGGGGTTAAACCCCAAACCCCTACTTACAGTAGGACCGGAGTATATAGGCGTGTGTAACCAAACAGAAGTAGTGGCTTACTTAGTGGCTTACTTAAAGGTCACAGAAGCAAGTAGAGAACACCATATTAGATTCATCCTTGGCAAATCTAAGTTTGCACCCCAACCTGACCACACTATTCAAAGGATGGAGCTTTGTGGAGCAGTGAAATGGACAGTAAACCAGATGTCATGAAATGTTGCACAGATAGATAAGTGGTGCTAGGGTACATATGTGAAATGGTGCGCTCACAAGGCAGTGTGGTCAAAAAAAAATTCACTTAAATGCACACCACTGAAAATTAGAATATCACTTTTAATAGCATTATTTAAAACATATATTAACAATTGTGAGTGTAACAGTAATTAAAACATATATGTGAGATGAAATCCCTATATCCCTTGCTAAATAAATAAACACTCAGACACAGTATAATACTTGTCAGGTGGTAGGGGATAAGGGGAAAATACAGCACTGTTGAAAATGAACAACAGAGATCAGAAACACAACTCAAATGTGCACCTATGGATATTACTAATTTGAAGACCACAATTTGACAATCAGTTAATGGGTCTAGTAAGGTGCACGTGATTATGACCAAATACCATGGGTAACCCTCTATACCCAACAAGGGAGAGGTATATACCAGGAGCACATAGGTATGTTCCTAGGGTACATATGCAATCAAACAAGAGGAGTCTATGTACAGTATATGTAAGCAACAGGGTAGAGAGAATCAGGACATCTATGCAGCCAGAACCCTGAAGACAATACTAATAGGTCAGTGTTTGCAGCTCACTGCAGAGTTTGTAATGGCTTACAGGACCAAAGTTTCTTACACAACCAAATAAGAGGCCATAAGTTCCAGCAGACCCCATTAAATTAGTACATGCTGATGGAGTCTCTGCTCTGGTCACAAACGTGACATCAAAAACATGCTTGGATACCATCAATTCTATTGTTACTCAAAATTGACAATGTCTCTGTGAACAATTGCGCATCTCAAACATGTCACCACTTCTTTCCACCAAATGCTTGGTGGTAGAGTAGACCAGGGGAGTGCAATTTTTTGCTGCTGCGCCCCATGCCTTTCCTCCTCTTGTGCTCGTGTCCCCCCCCCAACCTTGATGCAGTATCAAATGACGCAGTGGGGTCATGTGATGTCACATGAACAACAGCTACATTAACGCGTGTGACGTCACTTCACAAGACTCCACTGTGTCATTTGATGTCGTGTTGCCATGGACACGAGTCCTGGCGCCGGCAGAGTCAAGTTAAATTTAGAGTTGCAGAGGCCTCACGTGATCCCCCAGCATTTACTTTAAATGCCTTGGGGAAGAGCACGGGCCTCTGCAATGTCACGCCTCCCCCCCTGAAAAATCTCACCCCTCCCCCCACTTTTCACACCCCTGTAGTTGACAGCTGTCACGGTTGGCATCTCTGCAAGAGATTAAGCATGGTCAGTAAAATAACTACTGTAAATACTGTAGGCAAAAAAGATTGTCTTCAGATGCGTCCAGGAAGAAACATATGCAGAGGAGATCAGCTGCCTCAACAGGAAAGGGATTTTTGAAGGTAGTCCGCTCTGGAAGCTGAATCTCATCATTGATCAGGATGGCCTTATGAGTATAGGTGGTCATCAATGTTAATTCCCAATTGGGCAGGGAAAAATGCAATCCCATCATCATTACTGGCCAACACCACATTGCTACTCTGTTAGTTTGTCACTACCATGAGCATGTTATGCATCAGGGTTAACATTTCACAGAGGGAGCTATCAACGCGGCAGGATTATGGATTTTTGGCACGAAAAGATGCATCACAGTTGTCATCCACAGGTGTGTAAGATGCTGTATCTTACATGGCAAATACCATGAACAGAGGATGGAAGACCTGTCACCTTACAGACTTAGCCTGGATGGTGCATAACGAGAAATTAGGGCTGAGATGTAAGGAGGGGCAGAAGAGTATAAAGCTTTAAAAGTGAGGAGAAGAATGGAGTGTGAGATGCGGGATTTGATCGGAAGCCAGGAGAGGGATTTCATGGGGGAGATGCTGAGACAGATCTAGGAAAGAGTAGAGTGATTCTGGCAGCAGCATTTAGGATAGATTGTAGGGGAGACAGGTGAGAGGCAGGACATATCATGTCCGACCAGAAGTGGGCACGTGGATAGCAAACGATGGGCAGTACTTTTCACTTGCATGAGTTCACAGCCTAGACATATCGAGGTAATTGTATCTATGTACAGTATGGTTCAATCTTTAAAAATGCTCTCAGCATTTTTTTGTTCCCAGTGGACTAGTTAAGCAATTACGCTCAGACAGTGGAACCAATTTTGTTGGGGCATGCAGGGAACTACAAATTGAAACAAAGGACAACAAAGATGTCAGTATGCAGAAGCACTTGCGTGATCACGGTTGCACATGGTTATTTAACTCTCCCCATTCCTCTCACAAGAGAGTAGTTTGAGGACCAATGATTGGAATCGCTCAACACATTTTGGACTCTATGTTTCTGGAGGTCATTTCAATTTAATTCTTCCATGAAGTGTTGACTACATTTATGGCAGAAGTCTCAGCAATGGTCAATGCAAGACCTCTGATTTCAGTGTCTACACATGCAGTGCAACAAAGTATCTTGACCCTTATATGCTCCTCATGCAGAAGGTTGGAGGAGTTCCTGTCCCGGTCAGAGAATTTAATTCAAAGGACATGTATAAATGCTAATGGAGCAAAGTGCAGTGGCTTGCTAACACATTCTGAGATCGCTAAAGGAGCGAATATCTTGTTACGCTCCAAAAACACCACAAATGGAAATCTAACAAACAAGACATTTGTTTGACTACTAAACATGGAACTGTGAAAACCTTTATCAGGCCCATTACAAAGATCATTATTCTAATGTCTCACCTGGATTCTAAAAAATGAGAACATTTGACCCACTTTCTTCTATGGCTCCTGAAGAGACATCAAGGAGCACCAAGCCATGTTAGACTGGTGCACCTACCTTTGCACCGATTCCAATAAAAAGGAATTTGGAGACCCACATGTACCGACTAGTACCATGGAGTTAATATGGACTATCGACTTACAGTTCATGTTTTTTTGTTTGTTTTATTATACTGTATGTTCCACATGTGTTTTTTATAGTGGTATCAATTGATACCAGAAGGGGAGTGTTCTGTATCCAGCTCTGTATTTTCCTTGTTTCCTGCCTATGCTGTTTGTAGGTATCTGTTGCATCAGCAACCTCCCTTTCCCCATCCCTGGGAGTTTTGTTCCTTACTTTCTCCCCGTCACTTGGTGCAGTCCAGACCTGTTTCCTTCAGGGGCTGCTTCTAGTTAGTTCTTTTTCAGAGTTTACTGCCTTCTGCCCTCTTCCATGTTTCTACCCACTGGTACAGTACAATTGGTCTTATCTATTCCTTATTTGTATACATTCCCTGTGACGGTAACTTTGTGACAGGCTATTAATAATACACACCAAAAATATAACTGGTTGAACTGAATGAGGCTTAGAAAGGATAAAATATAATTTATTCCTTGAAAAAGGTGAACACAACAAGATAGTACAAATAACAAACAAAATATGCACTTACTTAAAGTTGGAATGATGAAACAGTCATAATTCTGGACTGGCAGTTCATACAGCCATCTTCAAAAATCACCAAGACACGAAAGACAATAGCCATAGGCTGAGCCTGGTTCTTAAACAATTATTTCCCATTGAACACAACCTAAACCCAGCCCCTCTCATAAATCAGTGGTGTAGTTGACAGGCTTACCCCAGAGTAAAACTCCTCCCACCCAAGGACGTTTAAAAACTGCTTTTCCTATCCAAATAACTTCATAACTTCAGTTCAGAAGTACTTACTGGCACGCGAGTTATATAAATATATATCCGGCACGCATGACGCTCCCAATGAGACTAAATATGACCGTGTAATACTAAAATTAAGAGAGATATTAATATCTGTCTCTCAGGACCTGCTAGACATCATGTATCTGTAATCCTTATGTGCGAATCAGTCCCACGAATACACATATGTAGCTTTTAGCACGTTCAGCCGAGGACATCTCATAATATTCTTATATTTAATAAGGTCACTCATTCTGATATCTCCTTGGGTAACCGCACCCCTGGCCCCCATAACCACTGGTCAATAAATCCTTTGAAGCAGGGACTCGTGTGTAGAGAACATTTGTTACAGGTGCTAGATTTTACACCCAATGCCCCAGACATGGGCCTAGTTGTCTCTACCAGCAATATGTGTTAACATACACCAAACCCCCTTGTATTTTTCACACCCAACTTCAATCAAGCCTTTTGAAGTCCAGATATTTCTGAAAAGACACCACACATATTTGTATTTTCCTAAACTGCAGCTCATTAACCCCTTAAGCCCCAGTGTGTGTGTGGTGCAGACACTGGCACAGAAACAATACATTTATACAGGGGAATAAACAGTTGGGTGGCTGAAGCAAGGCAAAAACACATTACTGGACCCCAGTCCAGTTAACCCCTTGCTTCGCAGGTGAGAGTAGAGGGTGGCCACATGGGGTGTAACCCCTTTAATCCCGGACCAAATCCTCTCTCTCATGACATTCCCATACTTAGCTTGGCAGGAAACAGAGATGTGTGCTAAAACTTGGAGCAAAGTTGCAATGCCCAGAGGGTTGCAACTTCCTGAGGCCTCAGAACAGGAAGTGGGAGAGTCCTAGGCTGCAAGATATCTGAGAGATGTAGTCATCTAATGTATCCAGCCTGGTGGATAGTAACATATTTTGAATAATGAGCACTATATCTATAGTTCAAACAGGAGCTTTACTGTACAATTTGGATTATTTGACATGGATTTCTGTGGTGTTTAAGAATACGCTGCTGATGTCAGTTAGCTGTTTTTTTATATCTTTTTTGTTGATCAGCCCTTAGTCATCGTCCTCCAAATATTGTTCAGAATCTATCTAGCAATGAGTCAATCCTCATTCTTCCAAAATGGAGACGCCCTGTATTTCTGTTAAAATGTGATCTATTTGTTACGAGGGACCTTCTTTTTTTTTTTTTTTTACTTTGGTTTCAGTTCAGCGAGCTGAGAGCTGCAGAGCAGAGGAAAGTTAATTTAAATTGAGCTTAGAGGTAAGGAAATTATTATATACCAAATGAGCACAACTTGGTGCCTATGCCGCCATCCTCCTCCATTTTAACTATTTTGAAAATATTTTCATCTTGATTCTTGTTATTACAATACATAAGCCATCTTTGCATATTCAATTTGCTTGAAATAAATTATCAGAATGTTTGCTTTGTTTTTATCATTGTCTTTAACTATTGATTTTCTAACATATACAGTACGCACAGTAACATAAACTGGTTTAATTAATAAACAAATAATCACACATGATTGAGTTTATTGTGAATTGGAAGTTGGACATTGTTAACTTTTAAAACTGATTCTTTGCTACTTTACAGAAATCTCTCTCTCTCTCCAAATTTACTCACAAAACATATCTATACCAATGTAGTGAAATTTACATTCAGCGTGGGCACCATGAGGTCAGCATGAACTGTTTGTTGTCCGCACCTTATCCGAAAAGAAGCTGCACTGAGCTGCATGCTCCTAGTCCGCAGTCAGCCGGAATTATTTGTGCCATTATTTATGTTGTTACAGTTCAGTGCATGACTGGCATGTGACACACTGAATATCATTGCCTATGATACTCTGCATACAGTTAAGTACCAACTCCACAGATGTCTGAATAGAGGATAAAATCTGCACGTCTCTGTCTAATGACCTAGTACAGTACATCTCTACTTTTTCAGTTTCACATTTTATTGATTTTTAACGTTTGAATGATCGCATGATAAAGTCACATGACCATTCACAGAAGTACATTTGGGGTGCACATCACAATAAACATTTTTAATTTTCTAACATGCTATAGTGAAAACCAAGGTGAAAAGTGAAAAATAAAAAGTGAATAAAATATTAAAACACGTTGAGCAGATGGTTTGGACCCAAACAAGGCTAATCTTATATTACACAAGATCACTAGCTGCCTGAACTGTAAGCGTTAATCGCTAGATGTACCTCCTGCCTAATTATAGTAATGACAGGTTCAAAACAGTTAGCAAATTGTATTCATATATATAACAGCAAGGAGGAATGACAACAAACACAAATTGTGTAAGACACTGTGTGTTAATGCAGACCATGAGAGCAAGCAGAAGCGTTAACATTGAGTTGCCATTTCATTATGGGACTCCCTCAATATAAGGCTATCATATGAACGCCACTTGCTTGCAAGTGGCAGAGCTCCAACATCGCTCTCAACAAGTACTGGGAGTCCCTGTGACTAGTGACAGTAGGAATGAAATAACAGTAGAACAGAGAATCAATATCTCTATAATCAGTGATATAGGCTAAATTGCCGAGTGAATGGGGGATTCCCTGTATCTAAACTGTCATATGAACGTTGCTTGCTTCCAAACAACACAGCTCCAACATCGCTGTCAATATTTACTGGGAGTCCCTGAGGCTAGTGTCAGATGGTTGTTAGCAGTACTAAAATAACATTAGTGCATGATACTTAGCTATATGCCTCTTGTCCTCTGCTCATACTGGGACACAGAGTTGCCAAAGCTGCCGATACACTCCTCCTAGCTGCTTCCTGCTCGGGATCAGTTGCTCAACGTGGTGTGACGTCACCACGCCATGGTGCCCACGCCCTACGCGTTTCTCTCAAGGCGGAGCTTCGTCAGGGGCAGGTGGATGCCGGGACTGAGGACCTGCAGCATTAAATAGCCAGAGACAGGTGAATTTAGCCTATATCACTGATTATAGAGATATTGATTCTCTGTTCTACTGTTATTTCATTACTACTGTCACTAGTCACAGGGACTCCCAGTACTTGTTGAGAGCGATGTTGGAGCTCTGCCACTTGCAAGCAAGTGGCGTTCATATGATAGCCTTATATTGAGGGAGTCCCATAATGAAATGGCAACTCAATGTTAACGCTTCTGCTTGCTCTCATGGTCTGCATTAACACACAGTGTCTTACACAATTTGTGTTTGTTGTCATTCCTCCTTGCTGTTATATATATGAATACAATTTGCTAACTGTTTTGAACCTGTCATTACTATAATTAGGCAGGAGGTACTGTACATCTAGCGATTAACGCTTACAGTTCAGGCAGCTAGTGATCTTGTGTAATATAAGATTAGCCTTGTTTGGGTCCAAACCATCTGCTCAACATGTTTTAATATTTTATTCACTTTTTATTTTTCACTTTTCACCTTGGTTTTCACTATAGCATGTTAGAAAATTAAAAATGTTTATTGTGATGTGCACCCCAAATGTACTTCTGTGAATGGTCATGTGACTTTATCATGCGATCATTCAAACGTTAAAAATATTGACTTCAGTACATTGGTAGCACTCACTTAGTGTTATTTAACACTAGTTATTTGTATTTAATTGTGGAATTGATAGTGAGCAGTGTGAAATACCTTGTGTTGTGGATGTTCACATTTTATTGAAAAACACTATGCATTTACCAAATCTGTCTCATAATATTTATACTGTACTGTACAAAGGATGGGACATGGAGCTTTCTCCATGGCATACAAGACTGGCTTGCAGTTTGTGACAATGTGCTCACCACAAACAAGATGTGACCCGCTGCTGAGGCGGGGTAATGTATATAACGACAACACACAGATGTGTGTGCGCGTCTGGAGTGTAGAGTAGTCGAGGTAGCCGGGTCAGGGTAACAGAAGTGAGAATAGTCTTGATACTTGCCGGGGTCAGTTTTGAGAGGTATGGATCGTTGAGGGTGCTTTAGCCGAGGTCAGGATTGGAGAGGTACAGATCGTTGAGGGTGCTTTAGCTGAGGTCAGGATTGGAGAGATGCGGATGGTCAAACGTAAGCCGGGTCAGGAAAGGAGAAGAGCGGAGTTCGAATACAGGCAGGGTCAGGCAACAAGGCAAACAAAGCTGGAACAGAACAGACTGTGGAGAAGCACATGCACAAACAGAGATTATGCTCAGCCGATGAGACTCTGGCACTGCAGAGTATTTACAGGTAGTAGTGACCAATCAGAGCAGGAGGCATGTCACTGAGCAGGATTTTTATAGGAAGTTCAGCTGCAAGAGGCAGGTGTGCAGAGTCTTCCTGATGAATTACTAAGGGGAAACAGGTGAGTTCTGCACAAGTGCAGTACGCGCGTGTCGCCTGCTGATGATGTCACCACGGGGAGGGAACCGGGAGGCGGAGCCAGCGGAGTTGGCATTTAGGTCTGCGTGTGCGCTCCTAAGATGACGACAGGCCTCTGGATGAGGATTGGAAGCGGTGCTGGTAGCTGGATGTGTGGAGGGTAAGTTTTGTTTGCACTGAGCGCGCGGCACCTCACGAATCCTTACACAGTTATGCCTATATTATATATTGATACACTGATAGATCTCAGATAGAGACGCACAATATATCGTTAAGACTTACCCATTCTATGAAAATACACCAAACTAAAAAGACTGGAAGAATTCTATTCGACACAACTTAAGCATTAATGATTACTTTACTATAACACCATGCCCGGCAAAAGGGTCAGGTGCTGGGCACTGCACGCATCATTGATGGGAATGTTTGATGATGGCATCTTTCAAACGAGAAAGAGATTGAATAATAAACCTTCCTGAACCGAACCGATCACTCCAATCTTCCCCCACCTGAGTACCTGCCTTCACCTAAGTACAGTATCTGCTCCAACCTGAGTACCTGCCCCAGAACCATTACCAATATGGACCAACCAACTCAGAAAACTAGATGAACCTACATCCCAACTAGCTTCAAGGCAAACAAACAAGCAACAAGGCAAACAAAGCTGGAACAGAACAGACTGTGGAGAAGCACATGCACAAACAGAGATTATGCTCAGCCGATGAGACTCTGGCACTGCAGAGTATTTACAGGTAGTAGTGACCAATCAGAGCAGGAGGCGTGTCACTGAGCAGGATTTTTATAGGAAGTTCAGCTGCAAGAGGCAGGTGTGCAGAGTCTTCCTGATGAATTACTAAGGGGAAACAGGTGAGTTCTGCACAAGTGCAGTACGCGCGTGTCGCCTGCTGATGATGTCACCACGGGGAGGGAACCGGGAGGCGGAGCCAGCGGAGTTGGCATTTAGGTCTGCGTGTGCGCTCCTAAGATGACGACAGGCCTCTGGATGAGGATTGGAAGCGGTGCTGGTAGCTGGATGTGTGGAGGATAAGTTTTGTTTGCACTGAGCGCGCGGCACCTCACGGATCCTTACACAGTTATGCCTATATTATATATTGATACACTGATAGATCTCAGATAGAGACGCACAATATATCGTTAAGACTTACCCATTCTATGAAAATACACCAAACTAAAAAGACTGGAAGAATTCTATTCGACACAACTTAAGCATTAATGATTACTTTACTATAACACCATGCCCCGGCAAAAGGGTCAGGTGCTGGGCACTGCACGCATCATTGATGGGAATGTTTGATGATGGCATCTTTCAAACGAGAAAGAGATTGAATAATAAACCTTCCTGAACCGAACCGATCACTCCAATCTTCCCCCACCTGAGTACCTGCCTTCACCTAAGTACAGTATCTGCTCCAACCTGAGTACCTGCCCCAGAACCATTACCAATATGGACCAACCAACTCAGAAAACTAGATGAACCTACATCCCAACTACATGCAATGCACAGTGACTTGTTGTAATACAGTATTTTGTAATTATTTAAAAATTGTATGTAAAACATTCATTGTTTATTAATCAGGTTGGAGTATATTGAAATAGTGCCCATGTGTTTCCCAGCTGTAAATCTTACAATCTGCATTCCTACTACAACTCAACTTATTTTTACACAAGCATCATTAAGTTTTCCATTGCTATATATCTTGTTTGTAAAGAAGAGGTAATAACTCTGCATCTGTTGTTTTAAATGGTAATTCAATTTCTAATTGCAATTTCCATTAAAGAGCTTTAGGGGGTAAATCAATATACTTCGAAGAGTCAAGTCAATAGGCTTTTTTGGATGATCGCAATTGTTCATTTCGGAGTATATTGAATTATGCCCTTTGTGGAGGCCACTACAATCATTTAAAAATAGCTTGATTCAAACCATTACTTTTTTTTTTTTGCTATTTAAAAAAAAATAGTTTACCAACTTTACCCTGAACTAAAACTTTTGTAACAAGTAATTCATACAGCATATCTACAATTTACATATTTTCATTTACAGTAATAAGCATAAATACTATTTTGTCATACAGTACAACAGAAGATGTACTGTAGCTGTTGCTTGCATGCAGTAGTTTCAATATATATATATTCAATATGTAATTAAAATTTCCCAGATTTGCATGAAGAATGCCTTTATTTTGTATACTATTAAACAATATATTATAAAACACAATTACACTATCAAATATATAGTGTATATCATTACTGATTAAAATGTCCATGCACTTTCAAATCACCTGTGTGTATTACTTATAAATGTAAATTACATTTAAATATATTTACAAAGGAAGACAAAGTAAAGTATTTTTACCAATATGTATCATGCACTTGGTCATAAAATCTTAAATGCTTCATGTGTACATGGTTGTTGCAAAAAAAATCCCTTATCAAAATCAGGCCTATTAACCAAATAGAGAACTGGACTAATATTGTTTAATGTATGTATATGTATATGTGTAAATATGTGTATATTATATATATTTATATATATATATATATATATATATATATATATATATATATATATAATCAAAAAATAAATAGATGATACCGTTCTGTGGCTAACGAAATGCTTTTATTTGTGCGAGCTTTCGAGATACACTGATCTCTTCTTCCCGCGATGTTACAATGAATGAAGCAAGCAAAAGCTATACTATAAACAGTGTCTATTGGAATGTTATCTGTGCTGGTCCTTCCCCCGGTGTGGATGTGTTTTATGGCTGGAGGTGTCAAAAGGTTCCTGAAAGCAAGTGATGAAAGAGTGTGTATGTGTATCAGTGTGAATTAACATGAATGGAGATCCCACAGTATATACAGTGCTTTACAAAAGGTGTGTGTGGAGTGGGAGCGGATATAAATGGTGTGGGTGGGTGTGGAAATGTGAGAGTTACTGTAGTAGCATAACTAACAGTGTGTGTAGATACTATGTGGTCCCTATTGGGGTATAGGGATGGAAAAACAAGGAGTATAAGTATGTGTGAGAGACAGCTGTGTGTGCATACATATAGCACAGTATGTACAGACATGGCCTATAGCGTTCATGGGAAGAGAGTTCACTTGTGTCAGTAATGAAATAACTCTAAAATTTCGATCTCTGTTTAGGCCACTGCTAAGTGTCCCGAACAGTTGCATAAAATTGTATTTATGCAACCGTCTCTCTTTCGGTGTTTTAAGATTACCTTTGAGTATGGTAACCCTCAGATCGTTCATCTTATGGCCAGAGTCAGAGAAATGTTCGCCAACAGGACTGTCTCTTGTTCCGCGTGTGATGCTGTGGCGGTGCAGGTTCATTCTCTTGTTTAGCCCCTTCCCTGTCTCACCTATGTAGTAGCAGCCCCCTGGGCATTTCATGCACATGATGAGGTACACGACATTGCTGGAGGAACAGGTGAACCCTCCTCTGATTTTGTATTCCCGATTCCTGTGTGGTATTTGTATTGTGTCCGTTGTGTAGAGCATTGCGCAGGTTTTGCATCTTGGGTCCTGGCATGGTTTTGTCCCGCATTCAGTTGTACTGCTGAATACTTTACTCCTCACCATAATATTCTTGAGATTATAGGGTTGTCTGTATGATAATAAGGGTGCTTCAGGGAAGACCTGTTGCAGTCTTGTATCTTCCTGGAGGATGGGTTGTAGTTTCCTGGCGATCTTGCGTAGGGCTCCTAGGTGTGGGTTATATGTGACCACCAAAGGTACCCTGTCGCTTGTCTCCTTCTGTTTGTATTCAAGGAGATCAATTCTTGGTATTCTGGTGGCTTTGTGAATTTGCTGGTCTACAATTCTGTGGTTGTACCCACGGTTTATAAAGTCTGATCTCAAGGCTTTAATCCGCTGGTCTCTGTCTGCTGTGTCGGAGCATATCCGGTTGAATCGTATGGCTTGACTGTAGATGGTTGCATGTTTGGTGTGTGTCTGGTGGAAGCTGTTGTCCCTCAAATAGCTGGCTCTGTCTGTAGGTTTGCGGTATACAGAAGTCTGTAGTTGGTTGTTCTTTATAGTAATGGTGGTGTCTAGGAAATGTACTTCATCCGGGG
Organism: Ascaphus truei; assembly: GCF_040206685.1. Lineage (NCBI taxonomy): Eukaryota > Metazoa > Chordata > Amphibia > Anura > Ascaphidae > Ascaphus > Ascaphus truei. The sequence goes on from NC_134485.1 coordinate 292,699,930, forward strand.
AATGGGTGAGTTTGAGGTTGATGGTCGGGTGGAACGTATTGAAGTTGTCATAGAACTGTAGGAGGTCCTGTTCGCCAGAGGTCTAAATCAGGAGGATGTCATCGATGTAGCGAAGGTATGTAAGGGGTTTCAAGTGACAGGTGGAAATAAAGTCACTTTCCAGTTTTGCGCAGAACAGATTGGCATACTGTGGCGCCATCCAAGTACCCATAGCAGTCCCGGTTGTCTGGAGGTATGTGTCATTTCCAAATGTGAAGTGGTTATGGGTCAGAATAAATTCGATGCATTTAGTCACTGTCTCTGGGAGTGGCTCCTGCGGTCCCAGAAAGTATCTGCAGGCTGAAATCCCATCCTCGTGGGGGATGTTTGTATAAAGTGACTCTACATCCATAGTTGCTAGTAGTGTTCCTGTTGGGAGTGGGCCAATGGCATTCAGTTTGTTTAGCAGGTCGGTGGTATCCTGGATATAGCTGGGTGTGTTCCTGACAAGTGGTTTTAGAATGCCCTCCACCCAGCCAGAAATATTCTCGGTAAGTGTGCCAGATCCAGATATAATAGGGCGCCCAGGGTTACCCTCTTTGTGAATTTTAGGGAGCATGTAGAATGTACCAGGTTTTGGGTTAGCTGGTATCAGGTCCAGAATTTGTTCTCTTGTGCGGATCGGGAGTGTTTTAATGATCCTGTTGAGTTCTCGCATATATTTTTTTAGTTGGATCCTCCTGCAGTTGGGTGTAATACTTTGAATCAGAGAGTTGCCTGTGTGCTTCCCGCAGGTAGTCTGTGGTTACTTACTTACTTTGTCCAGGATGGTGGTTTTGGCACATACACACTATTTCATCACTTGCTTTCAGGAACCTTTTGACACCTCCAGCCATAAAACACATCCACACCGGGGGAAGGACCAGCAGAGATAACATTCCAATAGACACTGTTTATTGTATAGCTTTTGCTTGCTTCATTCATTGTAACATCGCCGGAAGAATATATATATATATATAAAATGAATAGACAATACTGTTCTGTGGCTAACTAAATGCTTTTATTTGTGCGAGCTTTTGAGATACAGTACACTGATCTTTTCCTCCGGCGATTGTTACATTGAATAAAGCAAGCAAAAGTTTTACTTCAAAACAGTGCCTATTGGACTGTTATCTGTGACTGAAACCTATCTATCCCCCCTGTGTAGTATATGATTTATGACTTTAGGTGTTAAATAGTCCCTTAATGTTAGTGATGTAAGAGTGTGTGTGTATATATGCATATGGTTTGACTCCCACTTAACATTCGGAATGCACATTGATATCCTGACAACCAAAACCTATGCCAAACTAGGTGTACTTTACAGGAACAAATCCTCCCTAAGCCTGCTGGTCAGAAAGCGTATCGCACAGCAGTTGCTAATGCCAATTATCGACTATGGAGACATAGTTTATGGCTTGGCACCCCAAACCCACCTTAGCAAACTTGACACCCTCTACAATTCACTTTGTCATTTTATTCAACAATGCAACTACAACACACATCACTGCGAAATGCTCAAAGAACTAAATTGGTCATTACTCGAGTCTAGGCGCAAAGTTCACCTTTCCTGTCTTGCCTTCAAATACTTTCTGGGCAAGCTACCCACCTATCTGAACAAGTTCTTCACCCCTAGCACATGCAGCCCTTATCATCTGAGATCAGACTCCAAAAGACTGTTCATGGTCCCAAGGCTCAACAAATATCCGGCCGCTCCTCCTTCTCTTACCGGGCACCCCAAAACTGGAACAACCTACCGGAGACTCTCACATCCACCACCAGTTTAAGTTCTTTCAAATCTAAGGCTCTCTCACATTTTAATCTGGTCTGTAACTGTTACATAAGCCTATAATATACATCTTCTTAACTGTGCATGCAATGTATTGTATATATTGTATACCCTGTTCATTTATGTAACTGTATTTGTAACCATGTATTATTTGTCATTTTAACTTTATGGCCAGGACATACTTGAAAACGAGAGGTAACTCTCAATGTATTACTGCCTGGTAAAACATTTTATAAATAAATAAATAAATACATAAATAAATAAATATGTGTGTGTGTATGTGTGTGTGTGTGTGTGTGTGTGTATATGTGTGTGTGTGTGTGTGTGCATACGTGCGTGCGTGCGTGCGTGCGCGTGTGTGTGTGTGTATATATATATATATATATATAGAAGAACAAAACACAAAAAAGCGCAAGCTCCATAGCGCGTAACTGTGTACAAATAGGGTGAATTTACTTAAAGGAAAGTGTCCCTAGGAGATACACTTACAGGATGCTAAAATAACACAAACATTGGAGAGGAGAGAATCTGTAAGGGCGTCATCTACAGGAGCGGGGAGGGGGGTGGGGTCCGACAATGATACTGTGCACCTGATGTGGCTGTTTGCAACTCCTGCCACGAGTCCTGCAGCGTTTCAGCATCTCCAATGCTCAGAATACTTCCATGTGTAGTACACTGCTGGAAGTGAAGGCGGATCAGCTGAAGGAGTATCAGGGTACTCAGGACCTCCTCCCACACGTCCGTCTAAGATGACGTCACCACGTCTCTACGCGTTTCATCAAATTGCGTGACTTCCTCAGGAGGATGATTGGTTGGTGTAACATAGCCAGTTATATAGGGCAAAGTCCACGTAAACACAGCAACAATGCTCAAAAATTACTGGAATCAGCACTGCTGATTCAACACACATCCGAAACGGCTAGTGATAGTATAATGTTAGTGTTAGAAAAAATAATAAATAATAAAATGGCATAAAATACAGGGTGTACTGTTCATAACTAACAAAAAAACCCAGTGTAAATGCTTAATTTAAATACATTGTTGATATGTGTATATAAATAACCACTAGCAATACCAAGTGATGCATAAAATAATAGTGCCCATTAATGATAACTATATTAACTATATTAACCTAATCTAATCTAATCTAATATGTGAAGGTGATTTAAGGATTAACTCAACAATTTATTTAAATTAAAAATGAATGTACTCAATTTAAAAAATATTAAACAAGTGTAAACCTATATAGGGACAATATGTATTAATAAAATTGAATGAACCATGTAGATATAGGAGTGGGTTATAAGCAACTATATGCTAAAGGGGAAGGAAGAAAACAACAAACCCCTGGGATATGGAGATACCATATAGACCCACAAATAGTGGTATTGGATATAACAAAATGGGGATGACCACATAAGAACAGAGAAGTAGTAACCCGATCAGGGAGAAAACAGACAGCAAAAGAGGAACAGACTCGGACCAGTGTACTCGTATCTATACACTTGTTTAAACCTTTGGGTGAGAGCGTGTCAAGGGAATAAATCCAGAAGGATTCCCTGACACCAAGTGCTTTAAATCTATTACCACCCAATTTTGTTTCAGGTATAGTCTCAATACCCATAATCTTAACTTCACTGGGATTTTTAGAATGAGTCTGAGAAAGGTGCCTAGGAACACTGTGCCAGAACCCCCCTGATAATAGCTCACCTGTGCTCAAGGAATCTGACAGACCGCTCTTTTTTTGTGCGACCTACATATTGGATGTATCTATTGAGGTCTACGAATAAATCAAATTTATTCGGTAGACTACTGGGTGAAAATGAAAGTCCTTTAGCTAGTTCTGAAATGTGATATGGTGTGAGAACATGTGATGATAAATTATATATACCATACTTCACTGGCGCGGCCACCATCAGTCTCTTCTTCTGTCCTTGCCTCTGTTTTCCTCCTCTGATCCCTCTGAATCTCTTTTTCTTCTTTGTGGGTTCTGAGGTAATTGGCTCTGTTGTTTGTCCAACAAAGGATACTGTTTTCCCCTTTCCTTGGGATTCTGATAGGAATTTATCTCTAAAAAAGAGGAAGCTAATTTGTTAGATGAAAAACGAATTCATTCAGGGTTACCTTTTGATATTAATTAGGTCTAGGTTCTTCATTTGAGACCTCTGCATTTTGTTCAATTATATTAATATCCTCCTGCTTATTCTGCAATACAGAAAACTGATTTGAGGTAGAACAAACCGCAGAGGGAGCTAGATTAACACCTTTCAGATCTTTGGATTTATCTTTATCTTTCCAAGATTCAAAATTTTTGGTCGCACCTTTTCCCTTATCATTGGACTTGGATCTGTTTCGGTAATGGTTATCCTTACTGTTCTCCCTATATCTATTATGTGTATTCTCCCCTCTAGATGGACCATATTTACGGGGCTGATAATTATCAGTCTTCTTCTCCAATCCCTAATTTTGATATTGGCATAATCATCTTTATCTCTGGCATATTTGTTTCTCTTCCTCTCAATAACCTCCCTCTCGATTTCTAAAACCCTATTGTACACTAGTTCATCCAACTCAACAAACTCTTCTTTGTCTACAAAAGGCTTAATAATGCATTGCATTTCTTCAATCTCATTTTTCAATGTTTTTTGTTTGTCCTCCCTATAGGTAATCAACATTTTGATCAATGAGAAAGAACAAGTTTCCAATGCATTATTCCAATTAGTTAAAAACGTCTCATCTGATTTAAATGTGTTTTTTTTTATTAACCTCAGACCTCTCGATACTATTTTCTTCTCCAGATAATTCTAAAGAGACAACAAATCTAGCCAATTGCGCATTTCATCTTTAGTCAATTTCTGAATAATGTGAAAATTGATCCTCAAATCAAGATCATTCTCCAACATAGGGGCCTATGCAGGAAACGGCAAAAAGCCCTATCTCGTCAGTTTTTTGGCAAATATGCCTACAGCAATTCTGTAAATGCCGAAAAGCTGGCGAGATGAGCAAAATCCGCTGGTTTGTTTTGACGGGAAAAAAAACTCGCCGCGCGGGTGACGAGAAGCAAAAACTCGCCAGTTTTAAAACCCGCAGTATTCTAGTAGCGCCGATCAGCATCTCGGCGCTGATCGCCGCTGTAGAATGGAGAAATGTTCTCCAATTCGCTCCGCCATGAAAAGTTGGCAAAAAGCTGGTGCTGAGCGGCGATACATAAATAAAATCAGGCCTCTTTCCTGGGTCGGATTGATGCAGGGGGGCTCCAGAGCTGATACCCAGTAATATCAGCACTGAAGCCCCCCCATGCATCCGAAGCAGGAAGAATGCATTAACAGCCCACTTAATTACCTTAGCGGCTAACCGCTAAGGCAATGGAGGGGTTTAACCGTGCAGTACTAGCCTTATTGTGGGGAGCGGGGGTGGATGAAGGGGGTATTTGGCCTTTGGTGGGTGTTTAGGGCTTGCGGGGGGGGTTGCGGGTGGACATAACCCCTTCATTACCTTTGCGGTTAGTACCAAAACAGTCATGAAGGGGTTAAGCCCTCCAGCTACCCACCCGCAAGCCCTAAACACCCACCATTGTGGCGAATACACACTGCACCCATCCCCGCTACCCACAATATATATATATATATATATATATATATATATATATATATATATATATATATATATATAGCCACTGTAAATATTACTGTATGTTCATTTGCATGTCTTAGACAGGTGTGCAACCCTGTCTTTCCCCATTGTCACCCAGCATACAGCACTTCCACTGCAGCAAGGGATTCTGGGAAATGACATGCAAATGAGCACTCAGTGCCACCTTTTGTCTCAAGCTCGTATTACACAAGCCAATCCTCAAGCCAATGCATGCTGTTTTAAACACAGCTTTTAAACAGAGGCTGGGATGAGATGCAAAGCCATTAGACCTACTCACATACATGTTTCAACCTATATGTATGTATATATATATATATATATATATATATATATATATATATATATATATGTGTAATACACAAAGAACCCCCTAAGGTCCCTAACATTTTTGGGATGCACAGCAATGACACTATAGGCTGGCGGTGGCCCTCGGGTGTTCCCCGCAGGTGTCCCCGCTTGCCTGCAGTATCAAGTCTGTGCCCCCAGAAAATAAGTTAACACACATAAATGCTTTTAAATAAATAACCCCCCCCCCCACCCGCCCTCTTACAGTAATAGTAATGGGCCAAATTACTATTATCCACAAATGGATAATAGTGCATTTGCCCATTTAAAATACATGAATCCCAATAAATAAAATAAAGACATCTTGCACTCACCCTTGCCCACCAGCCACGATGAAGGCATCCTCATCTTCATCACCGTCCATGGCCTCGGGTGCTGAAAAACACACAAGCATAAAAAGAGCAAATTTTATGTCCCCTAACCCCTTAATCACCGTAGCGGTTTTTAACTGCTACCGTCATTAAGGGGTTAACCCATCCTCACCCACCACTCTGGAAGCCTAAGCAAACCCCCCCCACTATGCACCCCAGTGAGGCATAACCACCCTCACTCACCCCTACATACCGGGAGGCCTACCCTCACTCCCTTGGGGACAATACCTCCTACCCCCAATATCCACATTCATAACAATTCACACACCCGCAATAAACATAACAATAATGAATATACTATACATAATCCACCCACAGCATATATCAAATATATTCTGTTGTTATTTAACCCCTTAGTAACAATAACGGTTAATAAGCGCTAACGTTATTAATGGGTTAAGCCACCCTGCACCCATTCATTTGTAGACTGGCTTCATCATTCACAAATTGTATTTAAATATATATAAATATAAATATATATATATATATATATATATATATATATATATATATATATATATATATATATATATATATATATATATATAAATATATTGAAAATATATGTATGATGAACCAATCTACAAAGAAATGGTTAAGGATATCCATGTACAAATTTAAAACATCCCATCTCAAATTGACATCACTGCCAAATTAAAAACAAAGCCAAATTAAAATTAAAACACATATCATAAGAGAATACAGCAAGCCCCTATCCAAACCAGTAAATAACAAATGGTAATAAAACATAAAATTGAACAATGTGTACATGATGCAAATAATATGTCCATCATGTACACAATAGCAATCAATGCTCCAAAACAAATACACGATTGAAAGTAAACATTCAATATAAACAAAGCAAGTAGACAATAATAAATTACCTACAGTGGCGACACACTTTATTCTAACTCGGCTAGCTCCGCGAATTTCAGATTATCCCGGTAATGTGCGGTTTTGTATCGTTTTCGCCCCGAGTGTATTGCGTTATTTTCGCGCCCGTGATTTAAGCATTTTATTCCTGCTGTCTGCAATACTGCAATGCCGTGTAAAAACTCATGGGGGCATTTGCGAGCTGTTGTCTTTGAAGTCTAATACCTTCGCGGTTCAACCTATGCTCAGTACACAGTCTGTGCGTGCGCGCGCAGTAATAGTAAAATTGCATATTTAATTTATTTTAAAGTACAGTACTGTACATGCTCAGACCATGTTGGGGTGAAGTGAGGGGGTTCCTAACATCTGGGGGCAAAATGAATTTTATTTCTTGGTGCCCTATAACAGAAGTTACCACGCCAATTGTCCGTGAACTTGAAAGAGGCCCTAAGTAGTTCCCACGCCAATTGCGCGAATATAATGTAAAATAATCCGTTATGTGGGTCTGAGCGGGTTGTAATTCGTGGAAGGACCCTTGCCATAGTGGCAAAATATCAGCCTTCCACGACCCCCGGAATCGGAGATACCAAAAGACAGTTTAAAAGCACATTATCAAAGTGGCTTTTTTTTCTGCCATGCAAGTCAATGGCAGTAACCTAAACTTTACCATTACCCTGACTCCGTTCTGTTGCCACGAGAGGGTCCCAATTTGCCATGCAATCCTGCCACAACTAGGACTACATGGTGACCGAATCTGAGCCCTCTAGGTTGAACAGAACCGGAGTTGTGGGTTCCAGGTTTCTGCTCATTCTGACTTAGCCGTTTCAAAACTTTCTCCGCCATTACGCTCAATGGTAGGACCCTCCTCGCCGGCGTGACGCTTTCTCACCGCCATTACTGCTTGGACCCTGTTGGGGTCAAGTGAGGGGGTTCCTAACATCTAGGGGCAAAATGAATTTTATCTCTAGGTGCCCTAGAACAGAAGTTCCCATGCAAATTGACCTAGTTCCCACGCCAATTGCGCGCTCATTGCTCTTTTTTTACAATGTTGCCGATCTTGCGGCTTTGCGGTCAGGCAGTAAAAAAACAGTGCAGCAAGCCTCGACATGTGTTACACTGTCAAAGGAGCAAATGTAAACAATGTGAGGCAATTCAACATGTTCTTTTATTGGTGGAGTCAGTACAAAAATATTTATTTACAAACACTGTACAATGTTGAAACATTTAAAGTGCACAGCAATTCAAACCATCAACAGGTGTATGGTTTACTGCTACAGTACAGAGCAACCTTGAAAACCGTGCCTGTTTGCGGCCCTCAGGGACTGGAGTCGTGCATGTCCTGTGTAAAAAAAACTCACAATAATACAGTACATACTGCAGCCTTTATTAAATTCTTGTGGCAGATTGAAATCGGAGAAACATTTACAAAACATTTTTAAAACATGGAGATACATGAAAAATGGACGTTTATACTGTATGAATATTAATTTAAAATATATAAACAGTATATATATACAGTATATAGAAAATCTACTGTTTGTTTTTGGTGCATGGGGCACAGGGAGTTAAAGTGACTTGCTTTTTATGTACTGTCTTTGGGGGTTGTATTTGGGGGTTTATTCATCAAATTATTATGATGAACTGCCTTTTGAAATTACAGTGCTGTTAACTATTTCAGCCACACACCTCCAGAGTCATTCATTTTCTGCAGTTGCAGTACTTTTGTCATTGTGTTTGTAATCCCTCCCTAGCCAAGCGTCAATCAGCTGAGTCACCCTATCCTACCAACCCCATTCTCTCCACTGCCTCGTTAATCTTCTGCATATTGCCATTGTGTTCTTAATCTGCCCATAGCCGAGCTACAAACACTCAGTACGCCTGCGTCTAATCACGCCATCCCCCTCCCCCAACCCTTAGAGGCCTGTTTTGTTTACGGTAATGCTGTATACCCTTCTGTTGGAGGAGATGACAACCCCGGTAATCACTAGGCCACGACAGGAGGAAAGCATCCTCCATGACCATATACCCCCACCCGCTGCCAGAAGCACACTCGCTCCAGCACCCAGGATTGTACAGCTCCCAGACATCTCCCGAGATACCTGCCCCAGAGCTTCGGGGAGAAATACAAGATCTGATCTGCTAGTCTACCATAGAAATATGCCCAGTTCATCTTTAAAAGCACGTCAGTTTTGAGCTGTACAGCGAGTGGACCCAAAATGTCAATTATGAAGGTAATAAATACAAGAAGGCTCTTCCAGCAAATTTAAGGATAACAATTATGGAGGAAGTGAAGTGCAATTATAAAGCTACCAGACTTCTTCTGAAAACCGTGAGAGACAGCAACAATAGCCTTTTGAGGCATGCAAGGGCTCTACCCTGGAGGTCCATCGACTTGTTTGATGACTACTAGTTATACATTTATTTACAAATAAATATGCGCCGCCAATGTTTTTAATCTTAAAAATCAAGTCCCTTTAAGGCCATGGGTACTATCGCGCGCGGGCATGCAGAGATTTCCTGTTTGCTCCGGAGGAGGAAGTGAGGCATGTGTCTACACGCGGTGCAGAGCTGTGGACCCCGCACACCAGCCTCCACGGCTACCATCGCAGGGACGGTCTGGAGCTCAAGCCGCAACGGAGCAGAGACATCACCCGGCAGGGAGACCATCTGTATTTAGGACTTGTTCCTACCAATGCGAGTTTAAGCCTTGCTGTCTGTAAGTAGGGCTCCAATTTTTGTGTCTCAGATGACCTGCAGTTCTTTGTATTTGCCAATGCCAGACTTGGCATAGTTCCTTTTAATAAATAGTTTTTTAATTGTCGCTAGGACTCTTACTTGTTTGTGTGTATTAGTGCAGTACTGCTCACCCTACAGTGTTGCGCTATGATTTTTGTTTGTTTGTGTTTTTCTCTTTGCATGGTCTGTCGAGCAAGTGTGCGGATCCCTTGAGGAGTTCAGGACATTCCACTGACAATTTGGCGCCAGGTTTTTCTTTATTTTGTGTTATTCTGTTAGTACTGGCAGTATCACCGGGCAGCCAACCTTTATTAGAAGTCATTATTATACTATCACACTGTGTTTTACACTTTAGCGCTAGTTCACAATTTTTTGTTCACCATTTGAGCATATATTTGGGTACCTCTGCTATACTGGAAAGTCCCTGCTATACTTAGAACTCTGTGTATACCTGCAGATATCTTTTAACCCCTTCATACCCATTTATTGTCTGGACGATGCTGCAGCAGGGATCTTGGCGATGAGTTACAAGAATGCTTTTCATGGTAGGCTTTTGACCGGAGCACTGCACTTCAATGTACCTGGGATATCTAACCTGAATCCGGGTACATTTTTGAGGTCTCCAGTAACTTTTTGGAACCCCGCTAAATAGACACAATCTGAAAGAAGTTTCTATGTCAAACCTACCCTGAAACTCACAGCCTAGAAATCTCCTGGTCCCAGCATCCAAGGAAAGGCAAAACGCACAGAAATCTTTAATGTCGCATAATTTGCACACAGTCACAGTAATGCATTTAGGACATCTGGGTCCAAGAGCTTACACACTGGGACGCTAACACACGGATCAGGGGTAACTAAGTGGGCTTGACCTTTATTGATGAGCCTGGTTAACCCCTTTACCGTCACAACCATATACAGTATATCAATCTTGAAATTAAGTTGCTTTTAGTGCTTAAATAGTACTATAAAAAATAAAGTTCTGATGTACATTAGTTTAAATATAGTATATCTAAATACTGTTAATCTTTGACATACAGTACACTATAAAAATCTTTAAAATCCAGTACATACTGTAATGTATAGTTCTAAATGCATTTAAATATAAAAATGTCTCATTAAGATACTGTACAGTATACTACAGTATATAACTACATTATACTGTTGCACATAAACAGTGTTTTTACTATATACAGTACAGTACTGCACTGTAGATTCACAAAGCAGTACTACTGTACAACAGATACAATTGACAATTTAACATGTATGCATGCACAGAAATGTGATGACATGCATATGCGTTTCAACAAGGTTCCAATTTGACATACACTCATGCGCAGAAATTTGATGACGAGCATACAGTATGCGTTTCAACAAAGTTCCAACTTGATCGCCAACTTGAGTTTCTCAACGGTATTGCAGAGAATGCTAAAATGCAATTTTCTAAACTCGATCAAAACACTAGTAAACTCCCGTCTTAATACGGAAAAATTTCAAGAAATCTCAAACCAACATGGGGTGTGCAAAGGAATACAACCCATGAAATGATCGGATAACGGCCGCTGCATCTGTATGTACATGTGTGTATACTGTGTATGTGTGTTCGTGTGTGCATGTGTATATACACACACACACACATTTACATATACATATACACATATATATATATATACACATATACACACACATTTATATATACACACATACAGTTTACTAGAGTTTTTGGAGTTTTTAAAGGTTGGAGCAGTCAGTCAGAGAGTTAGATTCATCTGATCCATCTAAGTTTTTCATGAGTCCATCAGTTCCATCTTGAGTGATTCACCTGAGATTCAGTCCCATTTGAGAAGTTCCAGCTCTGAGTAAATTGTCCAAATTTCTCAGAGGATAAGTGACCAGAATTCAACAGCAAGAGGCTACAGGAAGGAGAAGCAGCCTGGAATATTTTCCTGTGTTTGCAATTAGGAAAGATTAGTTTTGTTATCCCAGTTTCCAAAGTAAGTGTGTCTTTTTACTGTATTTTTGTGTAACATAGTTGTGTACGTTCATTAGGTGAATAAACGCAAGTTATTTTTATCTCTCTGCTTGCTCAATCAATGATCCTGGTAATTAAAAAGTCTTAATAAGCTTGATCTACCGTGGCAGTCGGTATGCAGTTCATTATCTTTAAATGTGAGGAGGACATCTGAAACGAAAATCTACATCTCGCCCCAGTTTTTGTTAAGGACACAGGTGTAGGAAGCTAATCCAAGTAATTTAAAAATCCAATTTGCTCTTCTGATGTCCCCTCTCAGATAGAGAACACATCATTTATATAACAACATTAAGACAGGATTTCCTCCCAAGGGGGAAGACGGTGGCGGTGCACTGCGTACCAACAAGCGTTTCGTGTGTTCCGGATAAAAAAAGAAAAAAATTTGCTGGATCACGATTCCAAACTAATTATTTAATGAACGAGAACAACATCAGCTAAAAGTGTCATCTTAGGAGGACCTCTGACGAGTTTCATGCATCATCTGCACTTTGTCAAAGAGTGTATAACGACAGTAGTATAGCATTTTGTCATAATATACTGTGGGAAAGATATCACTCTTTAAAATTCGAAATATATAAATTGGCATATGATGGTGCCACGCTGCTACCCGTAGCTGTCCCTGTGACTTGTAGGTAGTATGTGCTTTCAAATTTAAAATAGTTTTAATGAAGAATAAAATATAGGAGCAACATTATGCAATCCACAGGGGGATATACTGTGTGTAATGCCTCCAATTTTTTCTTCACTACCTCCAATCTGTCATTGTGGGAATAATGGTGTATATGCTTGTGGCATCCATGGTGACTAAAATGATTTTTTTCTTATTTAATGGTACTGTCCTAACTTTATCTAGGTAGTCAAAAGAGTCACTTACATAGTACCTACTGTTTGTCACCAAAGGCTGTAAAATCATATTGACATAAATTGTCAGGGGTTGGTTAATGGAATTTGTGGCCAAAATTAACGGCCTCCTTGTGGGAATGTGCAAACTCTTATGTACCTTGGGTAGCATATAAAAAACTGGGCGCCTAGGATTCTTCATGGTCAAGCAATCTAATTGTTTCTCATTGATCGACATATTGCCTAGTCCCAGTTGTAAAATGCTGTTCACCTCTCGCTGGTACTGTGGAGTTGGATCCCGTACAGTTTAATATAACTGGTGTCAGAAAGTTGTCTCATTGCCTCAGTCTGATAATTCGTATCATTCTGTAAAACCAAAACTCCCCCCCTCCCCTTGTCAGCTTTTTAAAAAATAATCTCATGGTTGTCCATTAACTTTTTCATGGATTTCTTGTCCTCTAACGTGAGATTATATGCTGCACAATATTTTTTCTGAAAATAATTAGCCATATCTTTTTTGACCAATCTCATAAAAACATTAAAAGCAGAGTTCTTAACTGGTGCAATATAAACTGACTTAAGTGCACATACCTTTGAAGTATTAGGATGTACTCGAGATTGCTGCTGCTGCTGCTGCTGCTGCTGCTGCTGCTGCTGCTGTTGCTTTTGGTACAGCACATCATAATCTCTGCTGGAAAACAAATATTTTAAATTTAATTTTCTCTCAAGAATAAATAGTTCTATTTCCACATCAAATTGTCTCGGTAAGGTTGTTGGGACAAAGGAGGGCACTTTAGAGAGAACAATGTAGAAAAAAAATGCAGAAAATATGGTTAATACATTTTGGGCAGTGGATTGCTACCCAAATACAAATGTGGCTACCTATCTGGGTTCCCTAACATGAACCCTTGCCCCCCTGCTTCAAAAATCAATTTCTGCATATAATTACCTATGGGAAATCACACCCCCACTAGGCATCTCAAGGACATAAACCTGCAGGGGACCATAACATGAGAACAAATAACAGAGATACATCAAAATACATTGTTTTATCCTACTGGACCCAAGAGCTAACCCTCTTGACCTGTTACCAATGGTTCACAGAGGCAGCCAGCCTTAACTGTTATGTGGAAGGCCAACTACCTCCTATCGTCACACACAGGGTACGTGATATTGAGATAATCACATTCATTTTTAGAAAACATGTTTAATTGAATACCCTCTTCAATGAGTTCATATAACTCTAAATGGTATGATTAGGTAGGGTCTTTATTGAGTTTGGACGAGGTTAAGTCATTAAGTTGTCTGAAAGCTTCTGTCTTATAGTACACACTGTCAAGAACTATGACAGCACGGCCCTTACCGGCATTCTTCACAATTACAGAATCATTGTCTGACAGTGATTGGATCACAGCTCTTTGTTCAATAGTCAAATTGTCTAACCTTTTATAATACCTGGATGTCCCTGAATCCTGAATACCTCTAGAAAATAGAAATACATATTTTTCTACCATTTTTTTAAACATATTAATCACTTGACCCATCATAAAAGTAGGATTGAATGTGGATCTTTTTTTAAGTCCAGATTCTTTCCAATCAAAAAATGATTCTGTGATAGATTATTAACCTGTTCATTATACAGATCAGTAGAATCTTGAAGTTTACAATAATCATTATAATTTAGTCATGATAGTAATGATGTGTCTAAATCAAAGATAGATATGATAATCTTGTATATGGGTGTGGTAATATCAGGACATCCAGATTTATTATAAAAACATTTTTAAGTGTGAGCTTACGTACAAATTTGTAAAGATCCACCACAGTAGAGAATACATAAAATCTGGAGCAATGGAAAATCCAAGATGAAGTATAGATAATTCTACACGTGTAAGAGAATGGTTAGATAAATTAATAACATTGGACTCTTCAATTGTTAATGTTGTTTCCGTTTTGATGGCATGCCTCCTTTCTGTCTTTCTCCTGCCCGTCATGTCCTGCGTAATTTTTTGGCTTGTAACCTTTTTCGTTTGTTTTTTAATGTTTTATTTTTGTGTGTTTTGTGCATTAATGTATTGTGATTAGGTGCCTATTGTGTGCTATAGTGGCTTATCATGCCCATATTATTATATGGGTATTATGTACTACTATAGCAATCAATGGGTACAGGGTGGGTATAGTGGGTCCGGGGAGGTTGGTTAGCCTCCCGGGTGGGTATCGGGGCAGGGTGGGTTAACCCCTTGATTACTGTAGCGGTTATTAACCGCTAAGGTGATTAAGGGGTTAGGGAACATTAGATTGTATTTGCTATGTATTTTTCTGGCAACAGAGGACAGGGACCTTGCAGTAAGCTGACGAGGAGGCCCATCATATTGCAGAGGTAAGTAGAACTGTATTTATTTACTTGATTAATGTATGCTGGCTAATGTTTTGTTTAAAAATGGGCAGATAATCTTTTATCCATATCTGGTTAATAGTTATTTTGCCCATTACTGTACTGTATGTGTTTGGTGGGAGGGGGGTGTATTTATTTAAGTGTAGGACATGTTTTATTTTTTTACATACAGGATCGATATTGCAGGGCTGCGGGAACCCATGGAGACCAACTGTGACCCTCGGATGCCCACAAGTACCACCCGAGGACACCATGACACCCATGGGTACTATCTGCAGACCCATGGGGGACACCTGTGGGGAAGAACTTGGGCCCCACAGCTGTGGGGGCCCTGTGGACCCACAGGGACCACCTGTGGGCCCAAAGCCCCTGTGGGAACCAATCGAGGACCCCGGATGCCTATGGCTACCAACTGTTGACCCTGGAGACCAACGTCAGCCTGGGGTATTAATCCTGTGTGTAAAATAATAAATCATGGTTTATGGGGGGGCACAGGAGGTGGGTGGGGTATTGGGGCTTACTACAGTAATTTTTTTACATTTAAAGTGTATTCCTAGTGTAGATGAGCAGGGGGTCTCCGGAGCATAATCACATTGGATTCAGGTCCGGGGACCCCCTACTTCCCGAGATACAGGCCCCGGTATGTTGTGCGGTATCCATCTGCTTTGTTTACATCCAATGTGGATTGTAACATGGTGGAGATACCGGCACCCCATACAGGGACCTGTATCTTGGGAAATAGGGTGTCCCCGAGGCTGAAATCAACTATGTTCAGCTCAAGAGACCCCTTGCTCACGCACACTATGAATAAAAATAAAATGTAAGCAGCTTCATTACATTAGCAGCTATCCGGTATGGTAATGATTTGTTATGGAGGGGGCGGGGTTTGATACTAGTGTGAGGGAGCAGGGGGTCTACTGAATCGAACAAAGTTGATTTCAGCCTTGGGGACCTCCTATTTCCCAAGATACAGGCAGGTGCCGGCATCCCTCTGCTTTGTTTAGATCCCACGGTCACGTGACTCACAGGATTTTAACATGGGGATACCAGCACCCCAAAACAGGGTCTGTATCTTAGGAAATAGGGGGTCCCCGGACCTGAAACCTATGTGGGTCAACTCCGGAGACCCCCTGTTACATTACTGAAATGTTAGAATTTTAATAAAACCCCTGCGATCGCCTGTGAGAGGCACACAGTCATGGGCGTCCGCAGGAGGGGGCAAGGAGGGGCGCTTGCCCCCCCTGGATCCAGGGCCGCCAACAGTGGGGGACAGATAGCACTGGTGTGACAGGATTTAGCGCGCTCACGATGTGCAAGGAAGCGCGCGCGTCTCTGCAAAAAAAAAAAATCCATTGTCTCCTGATTGGCTGGCGCGTGTTGGCACACTGCCAGGATTTGTTTTTTTTTGGCCCTCGCAAGCTCTATCTGAGCTTGCATAGCGAAGCCCGCCCTTTCCTGCATGGTGCAAGTCAGGTGAGTACTGTCCATGCCACTCTCGCTTTCCCCTTGTCCTCCTGCTCTGATTCCCCCCCCTGCTCCGATCCCCCCCGTTCCAAAATCTTCCCCCTGCTCTGGTCCCCCCCGTTCTGATTCCCCCCCTGCTCCGGTCCCCCCTTCCCGTTCCAATTCCCCCCCTGCTCCGGTCCCCCATGTTCTGATTCCCCCCCTGCTCCAACCCCCCCATTCTGTTTCCCTCCTGCTCCGATTCCCCCTTGTTGCGAGTGTCTGAGTTTGTGTCTGAGTGTGTGTGTCTGAGTGTGTGTGTGAGTGTGTGTGTGAGTGTGTCTGAGTGTGTGTCTGAGTGTGTGTCTGAGTGTGTGTGTCTGAGTGTGTGTGCGTGTGTGTGTGTGTGTGTGTGTGTGTGTGTGTGTGTGTGTGTGTGTGTGTGTGTGTGTGTGTGTGTGTGTGTGTGTGTGTGTGTGTGTGTGTGTGTGTGTGTGTGTGTGTGTGTGTGTGTGTGTGTGTGTGTGTGTGTGAGAGAGTTTGTGTGAGTGTGTGTGAGAGTGTGTGTGAGTGAGTGAGAGTGTGTGTGTGTGTATGTGAGATCAGGGAGGGAGGGAATGAATGTGAGGAGGGTGGATTCAGGGAGTGGGTTTGAGTCAGAGGGGGATAATTGATGGAGGGGGGAGAGTGAGGAGACAGGGGATGTAATAGAGGAAGTGAGGAAGTGAGGGGTGAGGGGGGAGAGTGAATGAAGAAGAGAGGGGGTAAGAAAGAGATGGGGCTACACCTTGGGACTATCTGCATTAGAGTGGCACCAGACAAGGTAAGTGTGTGTGTGTGTGTGTGTGTGTGTGTGTGTGTGTGTGTGTGTGTGTGTGTGTGTGTGTGCATGCGTGCATGCGTGTGTGTTTGTGAGAGAGAGAGAGAGTGTGTGTGTGTGTGTGTGTCTGAGAGTGAGAGAGTGTCTGAGAGTGAGAGAGAGAGTCTGAGAGTGAGAGAGGGATTCTGAGGGGGAGAGAGTCTGACGGGGAGAAAGTCTGAGAGAGTCTGAGGGGGAGAGAGTCTGAGGGGGAGAGAGTCTGAGGGGGAGAGTGTCTGAGAGGGAGAGTCTGAGAGAGTCTGAGAGGGAGAGTCTGAGAGAGTCTGAGAGGGAGAGTCTGAGAGAGTCTGAGAGGGAGAGTCTGAGAGAGTCTGAGATGGAGAGTCTGAGAGGGAGAGTCTGAGAGAGTCTGGTCTGAGTGGGAGAGAATGAGAGAGTCTGATCTGAGAGGGAGAGTCTGAGAGAGTCTGAGAGAGTCTGAGAGGGAGAGTCTGAGAGGTTGAGTCTGAGAGGGAGAGTCTGAGAGAGTCTGGTCTGAGAGAGTCTGGTCTGAGAGGGAGAGTCTGAGAGGGAGAGTCTGAGAGGGAGAGTCTGAGAGAATCTGAGAGGGAGAGTCTGAGAGGGAGAGTCTGAGAGGGAGAGTCTGAGAGGGAGAGTCTGAGAGGGAGAGTCTGAGAGGGAGAGTCTGTGAGAGTCTGAGAGGGAGAGTCTGAGAGGGAGAGTCTGAGGGGGAGAGAGTGTCTGAGGTGGGGGTGGAGTCTGAGAGAGTCTGAGAGGGAGAGTCTGAGAGAGTCTGAGAGGGAGTGTCTGAGAGAGTCTGAGAGGGAGAGTCTGAGAGAGTCTGAGAGGGAAAGTCTGAGAGGGAGAGTCTGAGAGAGTCTGAGAGGGAGAGTCTGAGAGAGTCTGAGAGGGAGAGTCTGAGAGAGTCTGAGAGGGAGACACTGAGAGGGAGAGTCTGTGAGGGAGGGTGTGTGTGTTTATGTCTGTCTGTCTTTGAATGAATACAGACACCAACCCACAGTCAGTCAGTCACCCACCCAAGTGTCAGTCAGTCACCCAAGTGTCAGTCACACACGAGTCAGTCAGTCACCCACCCAAGTGTCAGTCACCCACCCCGTCACCCACATACCCCCCACACCCACTCTCTCTCTCTGTCTAGTTAAAATTATGCCCCCCCTTGAAAACATTTCTGCGGACGCCCATGCATACAGTTAGAGTGACGGATTCAGCCTATCTCTTATGGCGTGTCTATTACAGGCAGGCATACCCCGGCAGGACTCACATAGCAGGGACCCCTGCTGTGTTACTCCAGCGGGCCATTATGTCTGGAACTGACCATCTCGGGTCCACCATGCAGCATAACACGGGATGTACCCAGGTAAATGTTCGAATAACGGCCGCTGCATCTGTATCTGTTTTTCTGAAACATGTGTTTCTTGTTTATAATTTATATCTGCGTTATACTTCTTAAACTTAAAGTTCAACCAATTATTATTAAGTTGAAATAACTTAAGTGTCATAACTGTAGGAATACTTACATAATACCTAATACATAGAAAGTGTCATGTGCTGGCTATTTTACAGATCTGACAACCACTACAGTAATAGTAGCAAACTTTGTTCCAAGGAAAAACCTGATAAAATGCCATAATAGGTAACAATACCTAGTGAATTAGAAAAATAAAGGGGCAAAATAAAAACCCAACAATTAACTAGAGGCATGCAATAACTGATAAACCTGTAATTATAGAAAACATCTGTAATAGTTATCACTAAAGATTCTGAATGGCAACCGGCTTTAAGCAGCTCACTGCATTTTCCCTGTAAGCATAATGTTACTGTAGGTAACGTGAACCAGGAGATCTGAAAATGTCATAGGATTAAGTTAAGGATAGAAGTAAGCATATTACATTACCCAGAACTAGCTATCCTAGGATATTGTATTTTTAACCCTATAATTCAACTTTAAGAATAGTGCGACAAATAAAGATAGAGATATAGCGAATCTTATAGTCCCTGGTGTCATGTCTGCTGCGACAGAGCTGCAGAGGGTACATACATCTGAATGGGACCCCTTTCAGAATTAATCCTTTCATACCATGTCCGCACGTGGCACCAAACCATGAAGCTTTGTATCATCTGTAACACAATATAACAAGCTAGACTTTAACGATAATCATGACGTCAATAATGTAATTAACTTCTGTTTTTGAGTGCAATTCTCTCCTTTTATGATTCCACTTGAAACCTTTTCCAGGATATGATGTTGGAGAGGAGGACTCTCTGTTGTTGAAGCTATTAAAGTCGCATCTTCTCTTAACATGTTTGTGAGTCCCAGTTGTTTAAGAAAAAGACTTGCTCACTTCAATGTCTAATTGATACTTATTTTTCAGCACAATGAGCTTAAAGTTTAAGCCCATTAGTACATTCTCCATGCTAACCTATATTTTTCCTAATCTTCAAAAGAGTTTTATGTACTGTACCATTTGTTTTCTTGGAATTACTGTTTGATATTATTTAATGGGACCTCTACTTTTTTTTTATAGTAGTGATTTTGTTTGTGCGCAACCACAACATGAGTTTCAACATCCCAAAATACTTGGTACGGTACTATTTACACCTTGTTTTGTCAATAAACATATTCAATGTCTCATTAAACTTACTGTTGTTGTCATTTAAGTAATATAAGAGAAGCTGAAATAATATTTCAACTGTTTTTTTTTCCCTCGGGCTTTCATCTTATATCCAGGAATATGTATTGCTTATTTTAAACTATTTGGAAGAATTAATTAATAAAGCAGGAACATGAAATACTGCAGTTCTATTAATAACTAAGAGTTTGTTCCTGCTGTTGTTTATGTTATCCATTTCAAATCAATATTAGTTTTTCTTGTTCCTGTTCTCTGTATATTACAGTTTATTATAAACCAATGTCTGCTACACTGTTACACCATTTTTGTCTATCTTGTGATACTGTACGTACCTTTGAATAATATTCAGAAAAAAATAGAAACATAAAAAGAGTACTGTACAGTAGCACAAATAACGTAGCTAAAGTTCAATTTTTTTCAAGTAAACATTTTATGCCACATTTTTTTCAGTACCAAAGCAACAACATCATAAAAATTAGTCATTAGTAAAGTTTAACAGTTCATTTTTTTAACACTACCTGTTTTTAGCTTTGCCTCAAGCTGTTTTAAAACTAGCCATTGACTGTGATTTATCCCTGATTTTTGAATAACATTTCTCAATTCATAAATCTAGGAACCACACTTTTTTATTGCAAGATAGAAATGAAAAAGTACTGTATTTCGACAAACATATCCTACTACCATAAACAGATTATCATCTCTAGTCTTTTAAAATAGAGTACATTGGGAACCAAGACTCTATGGGGTCAATAGAGCACTGTCAATTCCCTTTTCTGAGTTTTTATTGGTTTTCCAAAATAAAATCTATAGGACCCCCGTATATCTCACTTATAGATACATGCAAGTTATTGATAGTTTGTTTAATCGATAATCAGACTAAGTTTCCAAAATGTGTACAATAAAATCAGCAGTAGAATTAATGGATTTTGTTTTTAAAATATAAGAAGCAGTCATAAAATGTGGCTATTTCTTATTAGTTCTAGTGATTTCCAAAGATTTTCTTTTATTAGTAGCATGTTGATAGAAGTTGATAACTTCTCAGTGGTGCACTTTAGCAGCTGGATCTATATCACTGGGGTGCCTTAATGCAACATTTTTCTTTTGCTTGGTTATGATTTTTTTTCTGTAATATTGGCTAGATTAAAGGGGGGAGTTATGTGCGCATTGTACTGTAGGTGCAAGTGTATATCAATGTTTCCTAAAGTTCCTGTCATCCAGTAAGTTTGGGAGAAAAAAAGTCATATCCTTTAATCATTGCTTACGACTTGAGAATTGGTAAGGAAAATGCCTATAAAAATTCACCAGGAGCCTTCAATGTAATTATTTATGTTATATACACCATATATAAAAAAACACAAATAAATTCATCATTAAAAAAAAAAAAAAGAGAGAGGACTATTGGTGGTTAGTTAAAAACAGAGAATGTGGAAGATAGGTGAACAGTAACATTTTACTCTGAGACCAGTAGAGAAGAGTAGTTAGAAGGTTAGAGAGAGGAAAGTCAAAGGGACATAGCAAAAGATCAACTGCATACTATATAAATACAGTAGCAAAGAACATTGTTAAAGCTCTCCTTTAGATAATATATCTAGCATTCTTAGGAGAGAGTTCAAAATAGTCTCAAACTTATCTTGCTGAATCTACATGGAATATGAATTGTGATGGTCAGACATCTGAATTGGAGGAGAAGAAGGACTAGGACTTAAAATTAATAGTGTTTCAAGTTGTATAGTAAGTATATCATCTCAAACCTCGCTTCAAATCATTTAGGGAGACACACTTGTGCTCAAAAAAGAGCACACCCAAGATAGTCCAATGTAGTAAACGGGAACCAGAGCACAGCCAGTGACTTCAAGTAGAAATAACCCCAGGCAGACTTCAACGTTAAAAATCAGCAATTTATTGCAGACTTCCATATGCAGAAACTACATGAACTCACCACCACCTATATAGGAAGTTCTTTCTCCTGTGAATTTTCTTTAACTTGGGAAAGCTGAGTATGTATTTCTCCTTTCTAGTGAGCCTCTCGCTTCTTCTTATCTTAATTAATAAGATGAGTAGCTGTAGGTTTTTGGGAGGGGAGGGTGGCATATGTCATATCGTTCTTTGTCTTATGTAGTTTGCAAAATATAATTATAGTTATGTAGAAACAAAACAAGATGACCCATGAAGTTAAATGGGCTGACATTGGGAAAATTATGTATGCACGCCTTTTTCTTTTGGGTATAAAGAATATTGCTTGGGGCATATGTGTTAGTGCCTTTGAGTAGTCAGACAGCAATGTTTGATTTCTGTTAAATGCACTCTTGCTAACGGCCGTTTGCAATAAAGTCTGGAACTCAGTTTTTTTTCCATGACTGCTGCCTGAAGGTCAAGCACCTCTCCTCGGATGCCTGCCTGCATGTACAGAACATAGATCATAGAATCAAACTGCATGGCGCAGGCCACAGCTCCTTTAGGTGCAACTGTCCCGCACCTCTTCTTGGTAATAAAGTTTCTACACACACTAGACATGCATGTAGCTTGGAGAGGAGTGGTCCATGCTGTAGCTCCACTTTGGCGGGGGAGCTCGGTCCTTCAGATCCCATAGGGATCCCTATGGACACCACACCCATGGGCCCCTCTGGTGTAACCTACTGGGAGAGTACCTTCTTTGTCCTGCTGCAAAAGCCTGTACTGATGTTATCTCAGCAGTGCCTCCAAATGTAGAACCTTTTTCTCCACCCTAAGTGAGATCATATAGCTACCGGTGTATTCTGGTGCGATACATACCTGTGAGGTTGAACAGAAGACCCTGAGAACTCCGTGATGGTATGGGGAGACATCAGCAGAGGTTCTTAGTGATGATCCTTATAGCGCAGCGCCTCCAATTGTTGTAGATCCTGGTGAGCCCGGATGGTCCTTACTGGCAACTCATATAGTATATTCCATTGATAATGCTGCGGCTCATCTGAGTCTAACACATCGCCTGTTTTTCCCTGGCTTTTTCCTGGAATGCGACGCCTTTCACCTGGAGCATGCCGCATTCATTTTGTGTTCTCAGCCATGGGTCATGCGCGGTTGACGCGTTTATTGAGAATGGTTCGGATATAATAGGTTGCAATTCTTCGCATGTCCGCCAGATGGCAGATATTCATGAATTGTAATGAACATGCGCTTCAGTACCACAGTGTACTATTGTAACTTGGCCTTGAGACTGAAGGAAGAGGTTGCAAAAATGTATAAATATAGGCTTTTCATATTAAAGAAAGACAAAGACCAGTTTCGGTTACAGTATTCTCCAGAGACCCGCCGCCGCCATGAATGTTCAAGTGCAGCCCGTTTTCCAAAAACCCGACAGAAGTTACGCGTATTTGATAAGATGGCAACAGTTGTTCAAATGTATCAGTATTTTATCGAAAACTATGACTTTTACAAATTTTCGCCAGCTCCTCATACGTTGAAGCATGCAATAAGGAAAAGGTTATGTAGCGATCCCTGTTTTTATCGTATTGAGCAACAATTTGTTGGAGGGTATTGGTGTGTATCACCGGCTTTTTCCTGTATCTATGATCATGCAGACGGCAAAAGGCGAAGGGTCGTGTTAAAACCAACTAAGAAACGACAGTCGCTGGCAAGCAATGCACCAGCACTGGCTTCCAATAACGGTCCCACCGTCAGTGACAACCCTTGCTGTCTATCCAGAACACCTGAGCCGGATTTCGCGTGCAGTTTCGATCAAGCTTGCATGTACCTAAGCAATTTCCAGCCTCATCAGCTGACTACAGGTGGACTAGTCCCGCTGCAAACTATCGACATGGATGATCAAGAACACTGGACTGGCAGTGGACCGGCACCGGCGCCAGCTGAATGGGAAATTCTATGGTGAGTATTGTTGCCATATTATTTTCTGTGTTTTTTTTATTTTGACAATACAGTATCAATATCGGTGCGATTCAAAAGTCAAACGATTCTCCTGTAAGCAATATCATTGGCTGAGCGGCTTCTACAGTACTGTACTGCAGATACTGAACAATTGGTGGAACGCTAGGTGCATGCGCATTGGAACCTTCTTAAAACGCATACAGTATGCGTGTCATTACATCGACGGTAGGTGCATGCGCATGTGAACAGGAGACGCCCCTGAGACAATTATTGGTGGGACTGGCTGGGAACTTCTTTAGGGGGCTGACCATGACAGTAAAATTTTTCTTTTTGTTTTTCCTGAGAAAAGAAAACGGCTAATGGAGGGATTTCGATGGATAATATCGCTTTGTGTAACAATGCCTGCACATTGCTGAATCCGATTTAAAAACCCATGTACCGGAGTCTACAGTTTAGTGGCCATTGTTATTGATTAGGATAGAATACTGTAACCGAAACAGTATGCTGATGTTTTCCGGCCGTACATTATACAATACTTTTTTATATACAGTGTACTGTGTAATAAACCCGAAAAAATAAAAACTATGCATTTATTCTACATGTATTACAGTACTGTACAGTATGTGTCTTCTATACAGTGCCAGTACATACAGTACAGTACAGTACAGTACTGTATGTGTCTTCTATTTTTTTTAATACTCTTGTACTGAGCATGCTTACAGTATACAGTACAGTGTGCCTGGACAGTAGTGTACATTCTAGAAACACTGTATTTTGTTACCGTAGCAAAGGAGTCAATGGAACAATGTAAAACAAATCAACATGTTCTTTTATTGGTGGAGTAAGTACAAAAACATTTATTTACAAATACTGTACAATGTAGAAACATTTTAAGTGCACAGCAATTCAAAACATTAACAGGTGTATGGTTTACTGCTACAGTTGTGAAAACATTTATGTATAGAAAGTAAAACCATTTACAGTCAGTCCGTATGGTTTACAGTCACATGTTTTAAAAACAAATTCTTTATTCAGAAAATATACAAAACGCAACATCTCCTTTATTAAAGAACGGCAAGTCAAAACATATACAGTGGGATGGTGTGCAAAACAGTCTGCACCAGTAAAGTCCTCGAGGGCAGCAAACAGGCCCGGTTTTCAGGGTAACCTTTGAAAACCGTGCCTGTTTGCAGCCCTCAGGGACTGGAATTGTGCAGGTCCTGTGTGTGTGTACAGCAAGTTAAAACATTTCTGTATAAATACAAGTTAAAAAACACACAACAGCATCTCCTTTATTTAAGTATAGCAGGTCAAAACTTGTACAATACAGTTCAGCACAACAGTATGGTCTTACCTGTGATTAAAAAAAATCTTTATTCATAAAATACAGTATACAAAACGCAACATCTCCTTTATTAAAGAAACATACAGTATACAGAACAGTGGGATGGTGTGCAAAACAGTCAGCCAGGCCTGCACCACTACAGTCCTCGAGGCAGCAAACAGGCCCGGTTTTCAGGACAACCTTGAAAACCATGTTTGCGGCCCTCAGGGACTGGAATTGTGAAGGTCCTGTGTGTGTGTACAGCAAGTTAAAACAATAAGTTAAATACAGTACAGCAGGTCAAAACATCTCCTTTATTTAAGATCAGCAGGTCAAAACATGTACAGCACAGTTCAGCACAACAGTATGGTTTTACAGTTCCCGTGATTAAACCAGAAAGTCTACCACATTGTCCGTCCATGGCCGATTACTTGCATGGTGCCAAATGCCATTAATGCAGTCTCAAACGCCTTTCGTTACAGGATCTGTAATTGGATAAAAGCGCCCCATTTCATCCAGAATGTTCTTTCTGAAATTGGCAGGAAGCGCCTTTTTTACGCGATTTCCTTCGTAGTTCACTCTGAAGGTCCAGTCGCAGTACAACGAGTAGGGAACATGGTGCTTAAACAGTAACAAGGCATACTTGTGGGGTGCACCAGCACTCATCACCCTATACTTCTCCCTGAGCGCCGGTGGCAGATCGCACAGGGTGATGTCGGGCACCGTATCGATGCGAGCCAATGTAGGTCTTCTGTGAGCGGGTGTGCTTGAGGTGATGGGCGATGGTAGGTTGTCTGGGAGGAAGCTTTCCTCCGGTCTTGGTCGCCGTGTTGTCTCCTGGCGTGGTCTTGATGGGGTTGTCATGTCCTCCTCAACGGCATACATGTACACTACATCTTCTGGTGAGGGGGGGGTGCGCTTGGTGATGAAAGGGGGTCGATGCTCCCATTCATCACATCCATGTCACCCCCCTGCTCCGGAGTCGGGGAAACAGGGGCATTAACGCCGAGCAAATGATGTATACCCGCTATGTCAGCCTCTATCTTCTCCATCCGTCGATCCATCCGTTGATCCATATGTTGCATCCGTTGATCCATATCTAGCATCCGTTGATCCATATGTATCATCCATTGATCCATATGTAGCATCCGTTGCGCCACATTTAGCATGGTCTCCAGAAGCAAATCTATCTTTGCTAGCACAATAGAGTTCCCGGGGAGATCCACACTTATCCCATTCAGCATCCGGTCTAACGAGCTGCTTCTTGTGCATGGCGTGTGGACATCTGGGTGGATGGGTGCAACGGAGGATGAGATGGGGGTTCCATGGAGAGAAGCGGCAGAGTCGTCTAAGAAGGGTGGAGGAGGTGACCTGTGGATATCCGGTAGAGGAGAAGCAGCAGCGTCGTTGAAGAGGGATGGAGAAAGTGACCTTTGGATTTCCGGGCAAGAAGCAGAGTCGTCTAAGAGCAAAGGAGAAAGTGACCCGTGGATTTCAGAGGCAGCGTCGTCAGATAGAACTGGAGAGAATAGCCTGTGGGTTTCCGGGAGAGCGGCGGCAGAGTCGTCGAAGCGTATGTGAGGAAGTGGTCGGCGGATTCGATGGGTTGGCTGCCATTCGTTTGGCGTCGAGAGTACATCACCGTATATCTTCTTGACATAATAAGGCTGACGTCTATGAAAACCCTTAGCCTTTGGGGTCAGCAGAAGGTTTTCTTTATTGGCCTTAGCCTGTCGCTTTTGCCTTGGCGTGGAAACGGCAACCGCCTTCCACTTTTTATGCTTGACAGGCACGGCAGAGGCGAGTGGGTTCCTGCGTCCGTAGAATCGGGGTTGATCCATGGAAGCAGATGGCACAATGAAGTATCTGGACAAGGGCAAGTTCAGATAAAGATCATCGAGTGGTGTACTATGCAAAGTGTGTAACCTTTTAGCATTGGCGGCGAGGTACAGGTGTTGAAATTGGGCGTACTCTAATGTGAGCCATTACCGTATAAATACACCATCCATTTTGTGGATTCACTGCACATTGAATACACATCGACTAAACATCGAATATACATTCTTGTGTTTGTATTTATTTCTACTCGCAGCAATGGTTGTTAAAAAGATTTCCAAGGATCTCAGCATGCGAATTAAGGAGATGTACACGAGCGGGCACCGAATTGCTTCTATCCAACGCTGGTTAGCTACTACTGGCCTCATTGTGCCATCAACCACTGTGTGCACACAGAAAAACCAAACAAGGCACGAGGACACCAACGGTAACTAACGCGTAAGTATATTTATATAACTATATAATACAGTATATCTATTATTGTTTATATTGCTGCATATTAATAGAACTATATATTGTGTAGATCTATCTAATTTTATAGATATTTCGGTATATTTATATAACTACAGTATATCTATTATTTATATTGCTGCATATTAAAACTATATATTGTGTAGACCTATCTAATTTTATAGTTATTTCGGTATATTTATATAACTACAGTATATCTATTGTTTATATTGCTGCATATTAATAGAACTATATATTGTGTAGATCTATCTCATTTTATACTATTTTTGCTGCAAATGATGTGCTGTACTTGTGGCCTACTGCACTGTAACTTACCGGATTGTTGTTTTTCTGTACATTGTAGGGAGACAACTCTTCTGGTCGAAAAAATAAGTGAAGAGAATGATGAGAAGAGTGCATTAAGGGTCAAATACACTCTGCAACAAAATCACAATCTCACTGTATCCGAGACCAGCATAAAGAAGATGAGACGCAGAATTGG
Organism: Ascaphus truei; assembly: GCF_040206685.1. NCBI lineage: Eukaryota > Metazoa > Chordata > Amphibia > Anura > Ascaphidae > Ascaphus > Ascaphus truei. Next base: position 292,727,870 of record NC_134485.1, read on the forward strand.
ATGGAAATATGGACGTGTGAGGTTAGTACTGGACAGTACAGGAGGTAAAAGTGTTGTTTAAGAAACTGTACTGTACCTATAAAATTATTCCTTGTCATTACAGAGCGTACCCTATGATAAGGGACGTTAACAAGATCAAGAGAGTGGTCCAGGCCCAGGCATGGATCGACAGTGGAGAAACTTTCCAGTATTGCATCTTCACTGACGAGTCTACTGTTTCGCTGGAGAGATTTGCCACCTTTGCATTCCACAAAAAAGGCCGCATATCTATGAAGCCGCGACCAAAACACCCAGTGAAGATGCATGTGTGGAGTGCCATCTCTAGGCGTGGACAGGATGCATTGTCATCTTTGAAGGTACAGTAAAATGTATGTCACACGCTTTTGCCTTATGCACTGTACTAGTGTGCAGTTTTTTGAGCACTTTTCTTTTCTTGTTATAGGAATCATGAATAAAGCTTTCTTCCCAGAGAAAATTGTGCCTGAGATTGTGGAATACATCACACGTGAGTTCCCAGATGGTCACCGTTTCTACCAGGACAACGATCCGAAGCACACCACGTCAACAGCGCATATCCTTGATTGCGGTGTCAACTGGGTGAAGACGCCAGCGGAGTAAGTGCGGTAACCGTGTCTCATTTTTTCCCACTGTTTATACTGTGTACTGTATCTCTTTAACTAATTGTCCTTTTTTCCCCCTCCAATGACAGATCGCCAGACTTCAATCCTATCGGAATGGTCTGGCATCAGCTGAAGGACCATATCTGAAAAGTCGTGAAACCCTCCAAAAAGGATGAGTTGGCGCAAGGCATAATGAGCTTTTGGAACGATGTGCTCACCGTGGAACGATGCAATAAATATATTGACGATATTGGTACTGTGTTGCCCATTGTGATCGCGCGTAACGGGCAAGCATCAGGAAGGTAGTATGGTATAGTACTGTACTGTAGTATTGTAAGTACAGTATGATACAGGTAAGTATGGCACAGATTTTTTTTTCCCTGAGAGAGCAGAACCAGCAATCTGGTTACAAATTATTTAACAGTAGTCACAGTATACAGTAGTTCCAGTATAGACTAGTTTGACAGTACTATCTGCATACTGTAGTCCAATATGGAGTAGCTATACAGTACACAATGCCATAATACAGTGTGCACTTAACTGCTCAAATATTTTCTTTTCAGAGAGAGCAGCACCAGCCATCTGGTTACAAAGTATTTAACAGTAGTCACAGTATACAGTAGTTCCAGTATAGACTAATTTGACAGTACTATACAGCACACAATGCCATAATACAGTATGCCATAACTGCTCAATTATTTTCTTTTCAGAGAGAGCAGCACCAGCCATCTGGTTACAAAGTATTTAACAGTAGTCACAGTATACAGTAGTTCCAGTATAGACTAGTTTGACAGTACTACACAGCACACAATGCCATAATACAGTATGCACATAACTGCACTAATTTTTTGTTTTCTTGTCTTTTCAGAAAAAAAGGATGGCCTGGGAGAGAGGGGGGATATCGTCTAAAGTCTGTGAACTGTTTGTACAGTTAAGTGTACAGTATCTAAACTGCAGTCATGATGTACACAAAACCTCTCCTCTCTCAATGAACTACTGTACTGTACACAGAATGAGGAAGAAGATAAAGACGGAAAAAATTATATTATTATATATATATTATTATATATTATATATTATTAATTAATATTATTATCTATGTGCATTATTAATGATTATCCACCGGCCCTCAATTTTCATCTGACAGAAGAACTGAATAAAGACTGCATTTTGTATTATTCATGATTATTTTTATATTTGTATTTTTTGTTCCTGATAAAATAAAATAAATATTTATTTACTTCATGATAATCATAATCATTGACAACCACTCCCCCCCCACACACACACACACACCTACACCAAAGAAAAAGAAAGAATGACAAAAAGTGGTAAATTACTGCATCAACAACATGAATCAGATAATGGTTTTTTTAACTCTCAATTTCACAGTGCTGTGCAAATCAGATTTACATATCAAATTCGAGAAGGGATTATCAAAAGCGTTACCATAAACAAAGCCTCAAAGGGTTGGGGGGTGGATGGGTGAGTCATGCACAGTAATCATCAGCTAGCTCCCTTCCCAAAGAAAATTACAGTTGGTGTCAAGAAGTGGGCTTCCTACATCTCGGGACTGGGACCAAAGGAGGAATGGGAGATCCCAAGACATTCTCCAGGTCGACCAAATAAAAGGTAAGCCACCTATTCTAAAAAGGCTTTAGTATAATTGTTGAATTTCTTGGTGAAACCCTGAACTCCTGATGGTCCTACCCAAGTGATGGAATCCCGTGTGTATTAAGAAATATTTATAAAAACAGTATAAAGATTGTCTGTGTGACTAAGGAATATTGTCTGTGTGACTAAATATAAAAAAGATATAGTGTAAAACTGCAGTAACTATAATGGGAAATTCATCCTCTGTGGAACCGGAAAGGGGCCCACCCAGGGGGTCGCCCCTATTTTGTATGATACAATTGTACGGTCCTACAGCGGGTAAATTTCTGGAACAGTGGTCATGGATCACTAGTAAATAAAATTCCTATAACTATATCAGGGATATAATATAAAGGAATTGCAAGGAAAATGAGGGACTGAACCTAAAAAATCAATTCAGCTCTCATGTCTGTAGCCCACAGCTGCAGAAGCAGCCCCCACCTCTCCCTTCTTCACACAAACTTATACAGGAGTTTGTATACTTCACAGTAGTATACAAGTTAACCATTAACCTAGAAAAACATATGTTATCTTATTTCAATGTCCTGCACTTAAAAAGAAAAAGAGGACATCCTCTTTAAAAAATATATATTTTTTGTGTTTGTTTGTTTTTGTTTTAGAAAGGTCATAGTAACTAGTTTGAAGGCATAATTATTACATGTTGTGGAGTGAAGTGTTTGTGTGTTACTCTCTGATAGTTAATGATTTAGAATCAAAGAATAATAAGGGTTAAAATAAATCTAGGCAGCATTGTTTGTTAGTGTAAAGCTTTAAAAGAAAATGTGACATTTGGCAGTTAGATTTCTTTACATCCTGACTCAAGTATAGATTTGTATTTACATAGTAATTCAATAGCTCATTAACATGTTTTTACCGCAGCACAGGTTTTGTTATTCCTGGGTGTGGGAGATACTGTTTTACAATATGTAAATGATCTATTGATACAAATAAAATATGAAGATATAAGGAATTAGAAATAAATAGTAATTAAAACAATAAGATTTTTGTTTTTATAAGAAAGGTTGCAGAGATGGTTTTATTTTTTGTTTTTTAGTTATCAAGGTTTCACTGTTCAAACTTATAATAGGAAACTAATGGTCTGTTTTCTTAAATGAACTGGTCCTGTCTGATTTTTGAACAGCAGTAATTGAAAAGAGTGAAGGTTAAAATCAGCTCACACAAATAATAAAGACCATATCGGCAATTCTACAGCAGGACAAGCTGCAAAACACGCTGCAGCCCAATATCTGTCTGTAACAGCTTTCCACAAGCTTTCCTCATACAGCAGATAAGGGCAGTGGCAGCTGCTGCTGCAGCAGCCTTGGCTGATACTTGTGAAACAATAGTATAGGAAAACACCAAACTAAGATCAGAACTCTTTGAGAACCCCCTTGACAATCACCTATGTACTAAATAACAAATATTTTATAAGTGCTGCACTAACCAGTGTATATATATATATTTGTGTTGAGAGGCTGACTATGTATCAAGCTTTATGTATTTAAGGAGTCTGCTGTCTTTATAGACAGGGACAAGGTTTTAGGGATGAAGGTTTTTAATGTTGCCTTCAATGCCCCACTTTCTGTGTTATTTTTTGTTTGTTTAGGATTCCTGCCTCCTCCATATAAATAGTAGAGTGGAATTAAACTATTCTATGGGAAATGTACAGAAGGGAGAACTGAAAATGTTCTTGTTGTGGTTTTATTTCTGAAATTTAACGCACACTTTTCTACTGTAAAGTTAAGTAAATATGTGACCTTTTTTAACTGCTAACCATTTTTCTCTCCAAAGATGTCTCAGCTTGAATACCGTGTCTATAATCTCTCATCTTAAAGATGTATCTCTGAGCAATCCAGTCAGAGAGATACAACGGGTAATTCGGTGTCAGATTATGCTAACTCCCAACATGAGGGTTTAAATGCAAATCTTCTACCCAAGGTTTATCCATTTCAAGTTTCTAAATTTGCGTTTTTTATGTCCTTACCAGACTTTGTGTACTCGCTACAGGTAAAACAGCGACTGTGAACACTTATTCTATTTATGTTTTTGGTTCTATATAACTTTATATCTGCCGGTAACTCAGGATACTAAAATGTTTATATTTACCACCCAGTCTCTGATCACTGATTTTAGTGATTTAGCCCAAATTTAAAATTCTGCCCCATGCTGTAACTTAGAATCATAGAGACTGGCAGGGTGCCTATATACACCCTGATGGACTCTGGCGCTCTCCGGGCGGCTGCCTGGTGGCACCAGAGATCCTAATACCCCACCTTGCTTCAGCGATTTGATATGTCTTGCTCTGGCAAAAAGGGGAATTATTGTTGAAATTCTAAACTGTTAAAGTAATATTATAAAATATGCCCAATTTGTCAAAATTAGACATGCTGCAATGGAAGGCTCTGCCCTTTTCCTTGATGCCCTATATTGTTCGCATGGCACACAGTGTTTCCCATGTGAACAAGGAGGGAATAGTGGGCATTATCAAAAGGGACTGGTGGGCACCAGGGGTGACAGTAGCAGCAGAAAGACGCTGTACACAATGCTCTCCATGCCAGGCTTTTTAATATCAGCAGACCAGTCAAAATCACAGGGTTAATCACCCACCCTGCCCTTGGGGGCCATTTATAAATCTACAGATAGATTTTATTGAAATGAACTACTACAGGAATGTATTCCTAGATATGGTCTACCATATCATATTTTTTCAGATAGGGGTACACATTTTACAGCAGCAGTAGTCCAACAGGTTGCTAAAGGGTTAGGTATTGCCTATCACCTCCATTGTGCATATCATTCACAGAGCACTGGCGCAGTTGAAAGGGTTAATGGGACCATTAAGGATAAGATAAGAAAGATTTTTGAGGAAACTGGATTTAAGTGGTCCGAGGCTCTACCTTTGGCACTTATGTCCATCAGAAGCCCACCGGTGCGTAAACATGGCCTGTCCCCTCATGAGATATTGATGGGGCGGCCAATGATTACGGCTTCTTCAACTCAATTATTGCTTAAGGTTCATGTGATACCAGATGGGATGATATCTAAATATTGTATGCAACTAATAAAACTTTTATAGTCTCTTCATACACAGGTGAAAGCTGTACAGCTAACCAAAATAATTTTCTGGGTGGAGCCTGTTGAACGTGCTGCAACGTGCAGACCCTGTGGAAGGAAAGGAGGTTGATTGACGGGGAACGTCATCGGAGGAGGGACTAGGCGCTCCGAGTCGCGGCCACGAAGCGGGGACCCACGCCGGCTCCAGCCTCCCCCTGCAATCCCTCGACATCCTCCCATGTGAAGCGGACGGCACGTTGTAGGACACGCATAGGGCATTCTCGCATGTGAGTGCATGTTTTTATGCTTGTCATTTTTTAACAATAAATGTTATAGTGCTATACTATTGGTGCCCCTTTCTGTTCCCAATCGGTATGGTGATGCTGATGCTGGAAGTGTAAAGCGTGATACCAGCAGCAGGAATCAGTCGGAGCCAATCGTGGGGGGACTTAAAGAAACCTTTTGAGGCCCATTCTTATCTATTTTTAAACCAGCATTCTGTGTAAAAGAACGGGACATTGTGGACTGTGGATCTTCTTTATACCATCTTTTGATTCATGGGACTACTCCGATTCGTCAGGTTTATTATCTGATAGTGCGCCAGGGAATTATTGTCTGTGTTTTATCTGTGTCATTTGTTATCTCTCTGTGTATGTTATACAGCCCTTGTGGATAGGGTTGTTATATTCCCAAGGCAGCCATTCCCCAACCTGCCACAACAGGCTGTGAGGAATTCACATTAGATTTTTCCTTATAGGGGACACTTTAAATATTCATTTTATTATTGTTAAGCACCTGGTAATTTTAGTTAATATTTAGGTATAGTTATATAGGTTTGAGCGCTGATCACATGCTTTTAGTTTAAATTTTCCTCACTGTCTCTTCATACACAGGTGAAAGCTGTACAGCTAACCAAAATAATTTTCTAAGACTCACGTCTGGAAGCTGGAGATTGGATCCTTGTAAAGAATTTCTAAAAGAAAAACAGCGCTGCAGCCAAAGTGGAGGGGCCCCTATCAAATTTTTGTTACCACAAACACTGCCGTAAAGGTCACAGAAGTCAAATCACGGGTCCACGCATCTCATTGTAAATTGGTGGACTAAGTTAAAAAAAAAAGACATTAAAAGACATTTACAAGGAACCCCCTGAGGATGGTTAAGGACATATCAACCCATTGGGAAGTATTATGGATCCGGCCTGGACATTTGTTATTATATGTGTTGGTTTAACTGTTTTAAGTGTAACTCCCATTTTAGTGACTGAGAAAAATTATGAGGATGCATTGGAAGAAGCTGATAGATAAAACAGATCTAGAGATAAGGTACCAAATCCATTTACCTTCCAGAAGAAAATAGCCTGGTTGGTAAATTTGTTCGTAACCTTACATAATCTAGCTGCCCATAGAGGCAGCACCAATTGCCCTTTCAGGTGTAGTTCCTGATCCTGATTCTCCAATTCTTGTAAGATGGAGATCCAATATTATCCAATTTAATTACACCTCAGAGAATAATGTGTGCTTCCAGTCGTCCCTATTTATCTTTGAAATCTGTCTCAGTTTAACTATAAACCTGTCCATGTAATAATGCCCAGAACACTATTCTCTGGGTCTGATAATTTAAATGGAAATGTGCATATTGACTCAAAGTGGTGTGAGAATGATACCAATACGAGTCGATATGATGTTAATAGTATCCAAAATGTAAGCAATATGAATTCCACCTTTTGTCAGAACATGTTAGACTTAATGAATATCGTGGAACAGCATGGTAAAAGCAGACCTTATTTCCTTCCAGATAATCTTTACTGGATTTGTGGTAATCAGGCATGGAAATGGATACCAGTTGGAGGAATAGGTCAATGTACTGTAGTTTGGGGTTGGTAACCTCGGCCACGAGAGTTATTAATGAGTCTGGTATACCTCAAATGTTAGATTATGGAGAACATTTATATCATGAAAAGAGAGAGATTTTCACACAAGCAGATAAAGCATGGGCATGGTTCCCAATTTGGACAGGATGGGGAACTGAAGTTATGAACAGGATAAATAATTTCTCGGCACTTATGCAGGATATTGTTAATGAAACTTCTTTGAGTATTGAGATTGTAACTGAGGAACAAAAACATATAAGAGCAGCAGTAGTGTCCCATCAAATCGGCATAGATATGTTGTTGGCAGACAGAGGAGGTCTCTGTAAAACTATCAGGGCTGAATGTTGCACCTAGATTGAGGATAGGTATATGGATGTAAGAAAGCACCTTGATAAGGTGAAAACTCTTCAGAAAACCTTAGATAATATGGGGAGAGATGCGGATGAGAGGTGGGGTGGAGATTTCTTGGGTTTAAGTGCATGGCAGGGATCTCTCGGAGCAAAAATTGTCCAAGGATTGATTCTAATTGTTGTTTGTCTTGTCTCAGTATACGTCATCTGTGTGTCTTGTAAACTGCTACTTGCCAAGTGCCTCAGACCCTCCTCACAAGTAATGGCCCTCCAAGAAGAAGTCGGAAAATACCCATTGTACACATCCTTGGATCGTATAACCCATGCAAACTATCACAATATCACCTGGAATAAGGATGAATATTGGGATGAATATGATGATATATCCCTGGCTAAGGAACTGGAGAAGTGTATACGGAAAGAAGAAGCACTAAGATCCACAATGGCTGATCTGGAATTTCAGAGACTAAGCAATATTACCAACTAACTTTGGGTTATACCTGAGAACTCTTGTTTCAAGTATAAAAAGGGGAAACTGTGAAAGAATCATTGACAGGAGGGCTATGGAGAAGACAAAGGCTCTGGTCTTTCATCTTGTCTCCTCTATTGTATGTGTGTATGTCTGATAAGTGTTTATTGGTCATTCTGTGTATAGAATGGAATGTGTGATTGGGCAAGATTTGTTCTGCGATTATCCCAGGTAAATCATGTACTCCCTAGGAATTTGGGAGAAACAGGTATTATGGGATGGTTGCAATGTGCAATGTGCAATGTGCAATGTGGAGCTTGTGGATTGGGTGAAGGGATAATGTATGCATATAAGATAGGGGTTATATGTAATGTATAAATACTGAGACTGGGATGACCCCACCTCAGATCACACTGAAACAGCGTGTTGAGGTGTCATCTCCTTGTGCACTCGCAAATAAAGATTCCTTGATACTCACTGAACCTGCCTGCAGTTCTTGGTACCAGGGGTACACAGAAAAGGCTGCAATTACAAGATTTACATATAAAATTCGAGAAGGGATTATCAAAAGCGTTACCGTAAACAAAGCCTCAAATGGTTGGGGGGTGGATGGGTGAGTCATGCGCAGTAATCATCAGCTAGCTCCCTTCCCAAAGAGGATTACAGAGAGGTGACTCTAAGCCAACAATAGGAAAATTAGGCACGCAGGCGTAGAGAGGTGATGCTCGGCTAGGGATGGACGATTAAAAACACAATGGCAAGCTGTAGAAACGGAATGGCTCTGAGAGGTGTCTGTCGATAAGAGGTTCAAATCCTTGAGCGAGCCTTGTGTGTGTGTCTGGGGGAGGGGGGTACAGGGTACAGCTGCATGAAGGATTAGCTGTACTGCAGTTCAAAGAAATTGCATATTTTCAAAAGGCAGGTTATCACAATAATTTGATCCCTACACCCAAAAATACTGTACATAAAAAGCACACAAATCAACCATGTGCAGGAAAACGCTCAGTGTCGCAGTCAAAAGCTACAGCACAGATTGACTATTGTAATATCAAGATGGTTTAGGCAGGCTTGTTGCAAAAATAAAAATAAATGTTGAGGAGAAAAAAATATATATATTTTTTTTTGGTCACTCACTCTTGAACTTCGCAAGCAAGCAGTGGTGAACTTACAGACACATGCGCAGTAATCATCAGCTATGTACTGTAGCTCCCATCCCAAAGAGGATTACACGCAGGCACAGAGAGGTGATGCTTGGCTAGGGACGGACGATTAAAAACACAATGGCAAGCTTTAGAAACGGAATGGCTCTGGAGAGGTGTCTGTCGATAAGAGGTTCAAATCCTTGAGCTAGCCTTGTGTGTGTGCGTGGGGGAGGGGGATACAGGGTACAGCTGCATGAAGGATTAGCTGAACTGCAGTTCAAAGAAATGGCATATTTTCAAAAGGCAGGTCATCATATAATTTGATCCCTACACCCCCAAATACTGTACATAAATGCACACAAATCAACCATGTGCAGCCAAACGCACAGTGTCGCAGTCAAAAGCTACAGCACAGATTGAATATCGTAATATCAAGATGGTTTAGGCAGGCTTGTGGAGAAAATAAAAATAAAAATTGAGGAGAAAAAAAATATATACAGTTCTTTCAAATGTAAAGCTGTCACATTTATATCTGGTCAGTAACTGTTACATACGCCTATAATATATATTATCTTTAACTGTGCATGCAGTCTTGAAAATAATGTATAACCCTGTTCACTTAATGTAACTATGTATTTGTAACCATGTATTTGTCATCATAACTCTGTGCCCAGGACATACTTGAAAACGAGAGGTAACTCTCAATGTAATACTTCCTGGTAATTTTTTTTATAAATAAATAAATAAATACTGGGAATAAAAAACTTCATCAATTAGTCAGCGCCAAAATGTTAAGCCCCTGCAATTCCTACTATATTGTAAGTTTAATGGTGGTATTGAGGATAATACAGAGATAGGGAGCATTCTCTTAAAATCAAACAAAGAAACTACAAGTAATCAAATGGACATGGTAAACAAAGGCAGCCTGAGAGATAAATGGCCAGTAAAAAAGTAAAATAATATTCCTCAATATAAGGGGAGCACCATTGGCCTTTATCAGGTAAATACATGACATACAGTATATATGTGTATTAAATGTTCAACTCTGATGCACACAGAGTTAGTGCATTAAGCAGGAGAAATAGGGGGGATTTGGGGGAGGGGAAACATCATTTTTTTTAAAGGAGACTAGTTTTAAAATGACAACCTCAGAGATGTATAACAAATAAAAACAATGAGTAACCGAAAAACTAAAGGTGGCAGGTACCCAATATACAGGTACAGATTTAAAACGGCAATGTTCAGATGCACAGGTGGGGGGGCAGAAAGGGGTGTGTGAGGTATGTATGGGTAATGGGGTGGTATGGAGGGAGGCCCCCAGGTATAGGTGCACACTTGCAGTGCCAATACCTATATCACAGGGTTAAGAGACAGAGGGGTTCATGCAGTAAGCGGCAGAAAGGCACTTCTCGCCACTTTCCCGCCAAAAATGCCTATCCCTATTCAGTAAGGGGCGAAAAAGTGGCGAGATTCAAAAAACCCGCCAGTTTGGCTGGCGGTTTTTTTTTTCTGCCGGTGGCGAGGCGAGAAGGCACTTTCAGCCTAAAAATGAAACATTTTCCACCACGCTGTATTCTAGTAGTGGCGAGTAGCTAAGCAGAGCTATTCGCCACTCTAGAATGGCGGTTTGCTGGCAAATCAGCCACGCAAGAAAAAGATGGCAAGTTGCTGCTGAGAGGCTGCGGATAAGTGGCGGATCGGCACTTAGAAAAAATTCAGGCCTTTTTCCTGCCTGGGATTGATGCTGGGTGTCTCCTGAGCTGATACCATTAATACCAGCACTGGACCCCCCCGGCATGCATCCGAGGCAGGAAAAATGCATTTAAAGGTCACTTCATTACCTTAGCGGCTAACCGCTAAGGCAATGAAGGGGTTAAAGAGCCGTGCCAGGTTTATTGTGGGTAGCGAGGGTGGGTGAAGGGGGTATTTGGCCCTTGTTGTTTGTTTAGGGCTTGCGGGGGGGTTGCGGGTGCACTTAACCCCTTCACGACAGTAGCAGTTAATACCGCTACGGTCATGAAGGGGTTAAGGCCTCCCGCTACCCACCCGCAAGCCCTAGACAAACCACCATTGGGGCTAATACACCCTTCACCCACCCCTGCTACCCACAATAAAAAGAAAACACACACAACAGCCTCACACTAACTAAATAAATATATATATATATATATATATATATATATATATATATATATAAAAAATAAAAATAAATATATATATATATATATATATGACCCCAACAACACCTATACCCCCCTAACATACAATACAGTAAGGGGCACAATGACTATTGTCCACAAATGGATAATAGTGCATGTGTCCATTTAAAATACATACAGAACAATAAAGACATTAAATACATATAGCACTCACCCATGTCCGGCTGCCACGATGAAGGCCATCCTCACCTTCATCCTGCCCATGCCCCATCCACTTCTGCAAAACAGACACAAGAATTAAAACATCCAATGTAATGTCCCCTAACACCTTAATCACCATAGCGGTTATTAACCGCTACAGTCATTAAGGGGTTAACCCACCATCACCCAGATACCCTACCCCACTACCCCCCCACCCCCTGAGGCCTAACCACCCTCACCCACTACCCACAAGGGAGTCCTACCACATACCCTTGGGGCCAATACCCCCTCCCCCCAGCACATACAGTACAATAATGTGCCAAATAACTATAACCCACGTAGGGATAATACATTATTTGGCCATTATTAAACACATTAAATACCATAGTAAAATAAAGAAAATTCTACTAACCTCTTCAATAAGAAGGCCAGCATCATCATTCTGTTCCGTTGCCAAAATAATAAATAGCCAATACATTTCAATGACATTCACATATCAATGTACCCCTTAATCACCTTATCGGGTACTAACCTAAAAGGTAATTAAGGGGTGAAGCCATCCTGCAATGGCAACACCACTTATCCATAACATCCTCAATGAATTAAAAAGCAATTTCCTAAACAAATCTCATGTAATCATTCAATCTAAAGCCTCAAATGCCACTTCAAACATAGCATTTACATTGTATACATGTAGCATAAAATGTAAGCTACATTTAGACGCTGCAAATCAATGTTAACAATACAATAATCCAACTAAAATAGCATTACATCACAAGAAGTATACTATGTAATCAAATAAAGTCACCATCAAGGAATTAACATACATGAATTACATCCCTAAAGAATTAAAATAGCATCCATACCAATTACACACTTAACTATAGCAACCGTTACAGAGAACAAGTTTGCATCATACAAAAAAGGACACCAAAAATTACAATATACTAAAGCAAGCCTCACCATTACCTACAGTACAGCATAGAAGCCCAAAAATTACATCTCTCTAATTATAAAATACATTTAACACACATTTATGCATAGCAGCATAGCCACAATAATTTACAATACTGCAAATCAAGCTTTTACAACACTATCATTTCTTACCCTGTATGTATATCTCTCTCTTGACATACATACATACATACATACATACACACATACAGTGGCAAGAAATTATGTACATTAAAAAAAATATACACATGAAAAAGCAAAAAAAAACACATTTACATTAAATACATTTCTTTATTTAACTTACCATTACTTGACCCACTCACCGACTCCCGTTGATATGCTTACTCACGAACCAATCCACGAACAGGAACCCATAAAATAAAAAAACATAAAATAATAAACATTAAAATAATAAAACATGGCAATTCAGGGGTCTTCTAGTTGTAATCCATCTTCATCTGTATTCTTCTATCTTCTTCCGGGTTCTTCTCCCCATCTGGTGCCACTCGCTGGTCTTCTTTCTTGTCTGGAGGTCCTTCCTCCTCGGCGTCTAGCTTCAAAATGAGACAACATAGGCTTTTAAAGGCCTATGATGTCACATTTTCGTCATATGGTTCCAACGGCCCTGGTTGGGCCGTGAAAACCATGTGTTTTGGCCGATAAAAAAATAAATGATGACGTCACTTAAAGGCAATGATAGCACAGCCAATCAGAATGGCTTTGCTTCAATTGCCTTTAAGATGATGTCATTAAAAGAAACATGGCCGGCCTCACATGGTACGGCAGCCCAATAAACATGCTATTATGCGTTAACCCCTTCATTGCCTTAGCGGCTATCCGCTATGGTAATGAAGCAGCATTAATGTATTTTAATAATATTGTGTGGGAGCAGGGGATCCCCTGAGCTGAACCGCATTTATTTGTGGCTCACAGACCCCCTGCTTTCCGAGTTACAGGCCCCGGTTTGGGGCATCGGTTACAGTGTGGATGCCATGTTTATTGTGGGCACGTAGCGTATGGGACGCTATAAACATGGTGGCGACACTGCCCACACGTTCACACATACCGGGGCCTGTAACTCGGGAAGCAGGGGGTCCCTGGTCCACAAAGCGATGCGGTTCAGCTCAGGGGACCCCCAGCTCACTGTACAGTATTATTAAAAATACATTCATGCTGCTTCGCTACCATAGCAGATAGCCGCAAAGGTAAGGAACGAGTCTTTATTGATATGTGTGTTTTATTCATACTGTAGATGTGCAGAGGGTCTACGGAGCTGAACCGCATTGGTTTCAGGTCCGGGGACCCCCTGCTTCCCGAGATACAGGCCCCTTTAGGGGGTGCCGGTATCCCTCTGCTTTGTTTACATTCTGCGGTCACGTGATCGGGACCTTTAAATGCAGAGGGATACCGGCACCTCATAAAGGGGCCTGTATCTCGGGAAGCAGGAGGTCCCCGGACCTAAAACCAATGCGTTTCAGCTCCGGAGACCCCCTGCACATGTACACTATGAATAAAAATGGTTTTAAAAATAATTTTTATTGTGCTGGTGTTTGCGCCGAGAGAGCAGCGGATCTCTCTCTGCTGCAAACACAACTCGGCAGGGGACGGCTTCTTGGCAGTTTCTCGCCAGGCAGCCGTCTCGCCACCGGTTACTAGCCATTTTATCAAATGGTGGTGGCTAATTCGTTCACCAGGGATTCGCCCCTTACAGCATACAGCCAGTTTAACACGCCAAAAACATGGCTAATTGCTAAACTGGCTAATGCATTTTTCGCTGCTTACTGCATGATTCCCAGAGTATCCCCAGGTAGAGGAAGGTGACACCATATACATGGGGGAGGGCTGAACTCCAAAAGGTGTTATGTCGTTGAGTATATATTGAAAGTGGCCAAAAATTCACATAAACAGTGTGAACACAAAACCTTCATTCAGTCCACCTGGGGTCAACATTTGTAATGTATATATCCACCAAGACTCCATTTTAAGGAGTTTGGTGTCCCAATCACCCCTTCTGACCTCTGGGGAGCATTGGTCAATTACAATAAAATTAAAAAGGTTGATCTCCACATTGTGACATGGGTTAACAAGTCTAGCTATGGTTGTGTCTAAGTTGTTTCTGATAGAACCGATGCGGTCCAAGATACTCTGTTTCAATTTGTGTCTAGTTTTCCCAACATATTTTTTGTGGCATGTGCTCACGGCCATGTTTGTGACCCATTTTGTCTGACAGTTCACAAACTTGCTAATATCAAAGTATTTAGTGTCATTACAGTTTGCGAGCTGCTTGGTAAGATACATAAATGTACAGGCTTTACACCTCTGACATTTAAAGAGCCTTGAAGTTTGTCAGGAAGCCATGTACTGTAAGTCTCATAGGTGGATCAAAATGGATTTGTACAACCATATCTCTGATATTACGTGACCTCCTACTGGTTATGGTCAGATTTGGAAGTAAGCTCTCTTTTAGGTCCTCATCTGCCAATAAAATATGGCAATATTTTTTTTAGAATATCTCTGGCCAGATGCCACTGTTTGTTGAAAATTCAAAGGAATCTCATCAATTTTTCACTTGGTGTCTATTTAGCTCTCTTATATTGTAGGCTATTTAATGGATGTATTACTAACTGTATATCCTCTCCCTACACATCTACTTTCATATGAACAGACTGTACCTCAAATTCCTGGGGGTCAGACCACTTCCTTTTTAGCCGAATGAACTGCCCTACTGGTATACCGTGTACCAGAGCCCTAAATATGCTGTTCTTGACTGTAGGTTTTCAATATATTGAATATACCAGGTTCCCACGTGTGCCCCTCGAAATGAGAATAACTAGAAAAAAAAGTTTTTGCCTTTTAAATTCAAGTGTAAGATGAAGATTGTAATCACTCATGTTAAGAACATTGACAAATTCATTAAGTGTGTTGACAGGCAATGCCATAGTATCAGGATATTGTCAATGTATCTTACCCACAATTCAATGCAGGATATACAACTTTCCAGCACCTGTGAATACTTTTTAGGCCTCCCACCACCAAGTTTGCATCATATTGCTAGGTAAAAAATGTATAACATTTACTGAATACAACTTGTAATACTACAGTATTTAACTGACTGGACTGACTAATGTCTGTGTGTGTCTGGTGCCTGTCTACTTAAGTGGTCTCAGTCAGTGATCTTGTTCTTTGCTTCATCTATATATGATTATATATTTTTATTTTTACTACAATTTGTATAATTTTAAAGTACATTTATTTGATACCAATATCTAGTGGAGTGCCTGGTGGAGGCTGGGTGAAGATTATAATGTGCTATTTTTCCAACATGATAGGGTTAATGTCTGCCGACAGCAGCTTACAGGTGTAATTAATTCACCTGAGCTGCAAGGTTTAGAAGACAGACTGATAATTCAATCAGTTTCTCACACAGAGGGCTGGGCTCAGAAATGGTTTTCAGAATGTAATGACTATGTAACTGACATGACATTTGAGCAATTATTGAATAGTCACTCTATGGGTTAATTGTACTCTTTAAAGCCTATAAAGGGCCTTAATGAACATATGTTTGATATTCCTGATGAAGTGGTTGAGGATCACGAAATGCATAGGGTGGATGTAAGCAGCAGTTCCTCACTCCATGAGACCTGAAGTAACATCTACCCCCAGCTGGAATGTGGAACTGCTTCCCATAAATGCAAGTAAAGGAAATACTGGCAACATAACCCTACAGGTAGAATTGTGGAGAAAACGGAGTCACCAATATCGATGTACATACTTGGTCAGATGAGCTTGATTTAAAAAGATAAATGGGGTAGTACATACAATTACATTTAACATTTGTTGTTTCAATAAAGCTGTCTACATTATGAAGAGTTGCGCTGTGTGGATTTCTACTCTTTAGTAATTTCACACATACTGTCCCGACAAAGTTTAATCTAACTAAAGACGGGAGCTGGCATGGATCGCAGCGGGCTAGCCGCGGGTCCATTCTCTGGTTTAAAACCGGAGTTTCCCGCGCTTTCCCGTGCTTCAATAGATAAGCGCTATGGCGCTTACTATTGAAAGCGCCCGAGGCGCAGGAAAAAACGGCCGAAACCCGGCCAGGTTTCGGCCGGAGACAGCCGCGCGCCGCACGTGTTTTTTTTTAAAACGCGGTGCTGGCCGTGTTAGATTAAACTTTGTCGCCACGGTATACATGAAGCTGGAGACCTCCTTGAAGAAAAAGTACAAGGACCTCCTCCTCATCATCATATTTTCTTTTTATGTGGGGACTGCGCTACCACAAGCAGACTGATGTTTTGATGGTTTTATCATTTTCTCACATTTATTTTCTTGCCTAACACTAAGGGGCCTTTTCACATAGAGTATCTGCGAGTTGTGTCAACCTTTGTCTAAAGAGCTTTTCCGATAAGACTGTCATTCTTTGCTATGCTATCAGACGTTCTCGCATGTCCAATTCATGCAGAAAAGGGTATTTCATAAGCGGTTTTACTCCTATTCTATATATATCCCTGGAAACCCTTCTCCAAACATGTGGAGAGTCACGTGTGCTCAAAAACAGAACACCTTGGAGATGTGCTAGTGAGATATGCAAAGAACATTTAAATGGCTCATACCCAACACCTCTTTAAATATTTCCAATCCTGACAATCCAGGTCTTAATATATTTTGTGAAGAAGGGGGTACTGTCAAGCCCATATGATCAAAATCCACAACCTCTGTTATTCAGGGCAACAGTATTAACAGTGAGCTCTACTAGTATAGTTAAAGTCAATACTGGTAATGCCATACTACAGTAACTGATGTCACTAAAACCCGATGCACTTATGGTATTGCAAATATTATGCTTCTTGTGGCACTACAGGGAGAGCATCAGTGAGTCAGAGTTTCAGATATAGAGTACTTGATGTCTTTTGAAACCGATTGGTATTTAACCATCTGTTTTCTTTCTCACTCACTATTGTGTTTAATCCCTGTAATGTAATGTAATGTAGCCCCAGATGAAGACTAAGTGGCAATTACTGTAAAACACCAATTGGATAGACGTTGCAGTTTAGGGTTATTATTGTAGTGGGGGATTTGAGATATATACTGTGTGTGTGTGTGTGTGTGTACAGTACCAGTATATATATATATATATATATATATATATATATATATATATATATATATATATCGTTTCACTATGGAACTTGTGCACTTACAATTTTTCCTTCATAAAGCTAAAATATATATTTTTCTGTCTTTGATGGTTTTAATTGCACTGAATTGCAGATAACATAAATATTTCATTTTAACCATTTTGACACTTTCACATATTTTACGATGTTTCATTATTAGGACAATCAGAAATATTATGCATGTTGTGTTGCTACCTGCTTAAATGGAGTTTAACTTAATAGGGGTTAGCAGGCGTAAATAATTTTTTTTAATGAAAAGATGTAACAAAATGGCTCCTTTGTTAAATGACAGGATACAAATGTAGCATTTCAGTAATAAATTGCAAGTCAATTTGGGAGGAGTGTGGGGTTTTTGTATTTGTTTTCAATAGTAGGATCCTGTAACATAAACCTACAATACATGAAGAGATCTGTCCTATGTGTGTACATATTGTAATAGTGACTTCAAAGGGCTGGGGGGACCTTGAAGATAACTTCCCTGTCACTTAGAGGGAACAGCATGATTGCTTAAACCATCCTGTGGAATTTTCCACAGAAACAGGTAGAGTTAAAATGGAGAGTAGCAGATAATCATGAAAACCAGTGACTTCTGCTGCTTTTAAATACCTTATCTACATTCAATCCAGTTGACATGTGAACTGATGGAAAACAAAGACTGCTTGCTGAAGAAAGCTATTCTGGAAGCTTAATTTCCATATCCCATTTGTAGTGAGGAAAACAAGATATAATAGGTCCCAGAGAAATCCACAAGACCATGATAAGAATTCAAAGTCATGAAGACAAATAAAAGGAGATTATTAGCGACATTGCAATAAGCAAGCAACAGTCTATAGTGATCAATAATAGACAACAGAATAGTTTAAACTTTGAGAACAGGTCAGACAAACACAAAGGATATACATGTTTTTTATGTACGTATAAATCAAATGTATTTTGGACAAAGCACACAAACTGTCACTTTCACTTGATGTTTTCGGTGAAAGTAAAGAACGAGTTCTTTCTAAAATACTTTATCTAAAAAATAGTCACTTCTGACATAAGATTAAAAGAAAAAATGTAATCAAGAAAAAATATTGTATCAGTGCCTTAATCTCTGATTTGTAGAAGGTTGTGCTTTGGGATATTAGGTATGTCTGATGATTGCCACCACATGTCTTTTTGTTCTATAATGGCTGCACTAAATCCTGATAAAACGTGAGCATGAAAACTATTGTTCTGCATTTGTATAGCAAATATCAAAATAATATTTGTAAAGTCTGGAAAGGCAGTTGAATCATGCATTCACATCGAGGAGCTCTGATCAGGCTGATAAAGACATTTAATCTTCATTAAATGTTCCTTAAGTAAATGTTTTTAAATCACTAAAATAATTAACGCTAAAAGGAGATGCCAAACAACTGGTGATCATCTGGGGTCTTAGCACTTTAACTTATGTCATAGAAAACATCATGCCAGACTTTCCAAAGAAAAAGCACATACTGTAATAACATTTAAAAAACATAATTTTAGATATAAGTTAAGTGGATGTAAAACGTATTGGGGCCTATGTACTGTACTAACAGGGTTTCAATTTTTGTTGTCAAAATCGTAGTGCTAAAATGTAGTAAAAACCTTAATGAAATTGACATGGTATGTATGAAGGTTTCATTGTGCCTTCTTATATACAATACCGCATGATGCAGATTACATTTTCTGAATTTTCATATTGCACATTTCTCCAAATGGGATGGAAAGAGCTTCACAATTACAAAATAGCATGTGATACATAGCACTCTACAGACACAGTCCCGACCCTGATGAGCTTACAATCTATCGGGCCAACGCACTAAGCAGCGAAAAACCACTTTAAGCCACATTATCGGGAAAAAAGCCGACTGCTATTCAGTAAGCAGCGATAAGTCGGCGATAAGATACTTTTTTGGCAAATATTTTTGCCAGGAAAAAAAACACAAAATGCGCGGCGATAAGTCACTTTTCGGCACTTATAACAAGTTTTTCAAACTTGCACAATTCTAGTATCGCCACTCTAGAATTGAGAATTCCTCTCCAAATCGTCCTGCCAAAAAAAGTTGGCAAGAAAGTGGTGAGAAACTGCGAGATGGCACTTAGAAAAAAAATGCATTTTTCCTGCATCGGATTGATGCCGGGAGTCTCTGGAGCTGATATCCATTTGTATCACCATCCGAGAAACCTGGCATGAATCAGATGGATGAAAAGTGCATTTACAGGCAACTTAATCAACTTAGTGGCTAACCGCTAAGGCAATACAGGGGTTAACCACCTGTGCCAGTGCCATGCTTATTGTGGGTAGCGGGGGTGGGTGAAGATGATATTCGAGCTTGAGGGTGGACTTAACCCTTTCATTATCTTAGTGGTTAATACTGCTAATGTAATGAAGGGGTTAACCCTCCTGCTACCCACCCAGTAGGCCTAAACACCCATCCTTGGGGATAATACCCCCTTCACCCACCACCACTACTCACAATACAAAATAATACACACAACAGCCCTACTAGCCACTCCTAGGCCACCAAAAACCATTACAATATTTAATAAACAACAATACACAACCCACCCCCAGTGTCCCCATATAAAATCATTATTATTTTTTTTAAACACAGGATTAATATGACAGGCCAATGGTGGTGCCCGGGTTGTCCCCACGGATGTCTGCAGGCCCCACAGGGCACCCTCCTAACACCCTCCTAACACCCCTCCTCCTCTCTTTGACCTGTCTCTCCTAGAAATGGAATATCCATGAATGGCGATATTTTCATTGGGCGTTTTAGGAGTAAGCCATTTTTCTGTGAGAACGAGATATTAAGGCAGGATAATAAAAAAACTGTTGGCAACAATGGGTGACAGTCTATTATTTATCACATACAAGTGGTGAACTTAATGGTGCATTTAGACACACTAACCTGAATAAATCAAACTCCATTAATGTGGAGTAAATCTCACACCCGTTAAAAATAAATAATAAACATTACGTGAGTTATTACCAAAAATGTTAAGATGGTATTCATTCAGATTGCAGTAATAATTTGGCAGGTGTGATATTTGGCCTAAACTCATGATTCAGGAAATAACTGCAGCCTTGTGATAATATTTATGTATTCCACAGACACCAAAAGTGTTAATACGTAAAAAAAAAAAAAAAAAAACCTAACCACTTTTGCAACCTTAATGGCTAACCGGTAAGCAATACAAGGGGTTTGCCACACCCAACACCCCATGAGAGGCCTAAGCATAACCAGGTCCGGATAGCAGAGTGAGGGATGTGTAGTCGGGTCAGGGTAAGAGAGTGTAGGTAGGTCAGAGTACTTGCCGTGGTCTGGGGTTGGAGAGAGGAGAAAAGTCGTAATCCGTAAGGCGTGGTCCTGGAGTGGAAAGAGCAGAAGTCCAATAACGCCGAAGCCCAGGGATGTAGAAGAGACAGGTTAGGTACAGGTAGGTGTCACAATGGAGATCAATATAATAATAGAAAAAGCTGCACACCAAGGTAAAATGAATCAAACTACTTGTAATGACCGTTGCTCCTGGTTCAGGGATATCTGCCTAAAAATCCAGTATATGGAGTAAAATAGAGATACAGGGCAACATCAGATTTTTCAAAGATTTAATCAGCACAAAAAAAAACAACGTTTCATCCTTCTAAGAGGACTTTTTCAAGTGACTGGCATGCAGAATATAGAGAAATGCCCAGAATATATAATCATTAACCCACGTGAAAACACTTAACACAATCACCACCAGTAATCCCACGATGATCTTCACCTGGCTTCTTAATCCTCCATGCGGTATGCATTCTGGCTCCTGGTCTGGTCGCGCTGACGTCATCAGGGGTTGAATGTATACCAACTTCAATCAAGACCGGAGATAGACTCAAACTACTAAATCAACAAGAGATGTTTTGAATATTAACATTAGGAAAATGATATGCATCAGGAATAAATGTTGATTGGGACTTTGTCATTTCCTCTAACTCTGCCTAGTTACATTATGAAGGATGTTAGTTATATCATATATCCTGTACATACAGTGGCGGCAGAGTTTATTCTCATGCGGCCGCCACCGCAATGTGCGGGCAGAAGCGGATATTTTTTTTTCTCGCAGCGTACCGCGCAAAGGCCGGGCGCCGGTCACGTGCGCCAGGCATCCTGAAGACACCAGGCATCCCCGAAGACGCCAGGCATCCGAAGACACCAAGCATCCCCGAAGGAGGCAGAAGGTAAGGGGGTATGCTATTAATCCAGAGCGTGGAGCGGAGCGGAACAGCCAGGGGGTCGCAAGAGGATGGGAAGGGGGAGGGGAAGATGCGGAGAAGATGGGCTGGCGCGCGGCCAAGTTTGGCGCCAGCCCGAAAACACCCACCGGACAAGACGGGCAAATGCAGCAATAAAGCTGGTCACAGCAGTACACATCTATAACTTTTATATCCATATATAGATTTACAGTATATCTTTTATAACCATACTGTACATGTATTCCTATTTGGATTGTTTCTATACATGTACTGTATATATTGATCTACACATGCAGCCAGCTTTATCTCCAACCTGGAGTGTTAACCATCAAAGTGCAGGGCACGGGAGAATTGGCCATCAGGATTAAAACAGTGGGATTCCCTGCTTCTGAATGGGACTCCCGCTGTGTTTATCCTATCTGGCCGCATCAGTCTGGAAGAGATGCGCAGTTAAGTAGACAGAATCAGTCACTCCTTCTGCGCACCTCTAACAGGTGATCTTGCTGCTTTTATTTTATTTGATTAAAATAGGATTGAAGCAGGGGTCTCCAGCACTGAACCGCATTCATTTGAGCCCCGGGGACCACTTGCTTCCAGAGTTACAGGCCCCAATATGGAGTGCCCGTATCTCTGGCAAGATTAATTCTCCCGGGTCACGTGACTGGGACATTTAAACCTGAAGGAGATACCGGCACCCTATAGCGGGTCCTGTAACTAGGGAAGCAGGGAGTTCCAGGGGCTGAAATTAATGTGGTTCAGCTCCGGAGACCCCCTGCTTTAATATTATGTAATTAAATAAAATAGAGACTGATTCTTTCTGTTCTCTCTGAGTATCTCTTCCAGACTGATGCAGCACGGTAGGACTAACACATCAAGGTATCTGATTCAGAAGTTTTAATACTGATGGGCAATTAGTCTGGTTGCGGGAATTCCACGAGAAGGGAGTTCTTTGGCAGCTGCCATCTGTGGTTTCCTGGAGGAATACTGGACTATATATATAGCTACATCTATACTATTATATACATGTTTACAGTGTTGGCATCTTCTGTAACTTTGTCCAGTTACACAATGAAAGGAACATGACATCCAAACCTAGTCTACTATTTATCTGTGATCTCTATACATGTATTTTACTTTTGGATGATTTCTGAATATACATGTACACATACATCTATTTAATAGCATTTAGATTATTAATATGAGGAGTTCATTTTACTTCTTTAATCTTTATGATTTCATGTATATATAAACTTAACACAATTCATCATATGTTATTGCTGATTATTTATTACTACTAGTACACATTATTTACCTCACCTTTATTACATACACTTATTTATATTTATCATTTTGTAGTCATTTTTCCAATAATGGAAGATTCAATAGGACTCAATTTGATGTTTGGTCCATTAACTCTTTTTCATATTTTGAGATATGTATATGTATGCATTATCAATTTGTCAAATGTATTATTTCTATAAATTGACATTAATTAATTATATATCTAAGCATATTATTTTTTAATATGAATGATTTGTACCTCAGACATACAGTAGACATACAGTATGCATCCGTATGATCTGAGCACGAAACAAAACACTTATTGTGTAGACATGATCTATACAATTAATACTTATCTATCTTATATATATTTGTAGATCCATTTTGCATTTGAATTCTTAAGGACTGTTGTACATTTATTGTATATTGTTTTTATTTTAGAAACCAAAGTTTTAATTTAACTAATGTGGATGTTTTCATCAAGTGTTTCTTGTTTTGATACTTGCAAATTTATATTATACTGGTGGGATTCTCTCCCTGGAATGTAGTTGGAATGGGACAGGACTTCCGTGTTAGAACACTACCTAACTGTGGTTAAGTATGTACCAACTTTCCAACAAACTTACCAACTTTCTGTTGGTAATCACTCTTTGACAAAGTGCCAGTGTCAGTGTGAAACGCGTTAGACTAGAGGATTCTTTCATTCTAATTTAATTAAGGGGCATCACAATAATTTACAGTCAGTTTAAGAACAGCTACAATGAAATACAATGATTTAGTTACATAGGAGAAAGACAGGAAAAGCCAGAGTTATAATACATTATTATTATTGTATATAAATACATATGTATATATATATATATATATGTATATATATATAAATATATATATATATATATATATATATATATAATATATATATATATATATATATACATTTGCACGCCCCGGGCAAGTGGATTTAACATCGTGGCGAGCTCCTATTGGTCCAAGCAGCACACGTGTGGTACTAGGTGGCAAGTAGATTTTTTTGTTCGGCAAGTAGATTTCTTGGTGATTTGTCGACCACTGTATATATATATATATAGGTGATACGATACCGTGTAAGTGAATATCAGAGGCAGCACTCCAAGAGGTTGTCAAAAATGTTTTGTATTTAGTGAGACATAATAACCAACGTTTCGGTCCTCCACACGGAACCTTTCTCAAGGTGATGTACAAACAGAGTGCAATAGAACACATATAAATACCCTACCCAACCATGACAAACAGGTGCAACACATAATTTAATACAATAGTAGCTTACATGCTGAATGCTGAATGCAGGACCCATTGAAACCAGACTAGCAGGTAGCATGCGCGGACAAACGCTTTTGGTTACATGCGCCCTCCACTGGCTCTGTAACACGCGACGGAAGTCTATTGACTCATAGACAATAACTCTTGACTCACACATGTGCAGTGAGCGCGTCTTACGTGTCAGGAGCACTGTAGTGTTCTAGTTAACACCTGCTAGTCTGGTTTCAATGGGAGGGTCCTGCATTCAGCATGTAAGTTACTATTGTATTAAATTATGTGTTGCACCTGTTTGTTATGGTTGGGTAGGGTATTTATATGTGTTCTATTGTACTCTGTTTGTACATCACCTTGAGAAAGGTCCCGTGTGGTGGACCGAAACGTTGGTTATTATGTCTCACTAAATATAAAACATTTTTGACAATCTCGTGGAGTGCTGACTCTGATATTCACTTACACGGTATCGTATCACCTATTTGATTCATATAGGATTTGCACCCAACCTTTATCTACCTGACGGAGTGCCTTGTTCTCATCTATTCACTATATATATATATATATATATATATATATAAGAAATGGCCACACACCCTAGATGAGAAACTGTCAGCAGAGATGTGGGTGGTGCAGGATAGATTGGGGTAATAATAGAGGGGTAAGATCACAAAGTACAGGCATGCAGGGAAAGTGACTGATTCAGTCTCACACTTCGTGTGCATCTCTTACAGAAAGGAGCAGCCCAGTAGGATTCACACCGCGTGAGTCCCATTCAAACGCAGGGACCCCAGCTCTGTTAATCCGATTAGCCATTACAGCGTGCTATGCACTGTGCTGCGGAGTGTTCCGGGGTGCTCAAGGATTTCCCACAACATTTGGGCCATAAGTAACAGTTTCATCTGTATATATTGTGATGTCTCCGTCACAGCATAGGATCTTACAGATGCAGTGGCCATAATTTTACGAAACCACACGGTTTATACCTCGGAATACCCATGTGATGGCGCAGGATTACTTCCAAACGTACCACCTTAAGACTCAATTGCAGGCGAGTGCATAAAATGGCATTTTAGTGTTCTGGCTTTTAAACACCTGAAATTGACACAGTTGCACAGTAGCACAGTACTGTACACATTACAATTCGTTCATTTAATTGCATATAATTGCACACAATCCATAAAATTCAAACAAGCAACCACGATAAATGCGCGTGCCAGGGCGATTGGCAGCATTCATGCCGTGTGGATTACATCAGCACACACAAAAATGGCACCAAGATGCCTTAAAATAACCATCGCTGCATCTGTGTGTCCCATATTTAAGGCAGGAAACATAGTATTTCTCTATATGGGGTTTATTTACAAGGACAAATAATACAAAAAAAATACCCACCTTCCCTTTAAGTCAAAACAAAATCATAAAATAAACTCCTACTCCTCTTAAGAGACTAACTACACATTCAGCTTCAACTCTTACTATCTGGATGGACAGCTAAGCTGGTTACCATCCCAAACAGGTACTATTATAGCTGAACATATACAGTATAGGGGCTTATGCAGAGAGGAACGTTAAAAAAGTGTAAAATGGCTATAAAATAGCCACAGATTTGCGTTAGTGAAGGTGTTATGCAGAGAACGTCGTTACTTCTGGTTACAGATTTCGCCGAAAAACTGCTACTCGCCAACTTTTCCTGGAGACTTGAAACTCGCCATACTAATGCACATATTGGCGCGTTTGCGCGCTTCGGATCTTCTGGAATAGCACGATATATTAGCATGGCGAGTTTCAGGTTCTCGCCAGGTGTTTGGCGACTTTTACTCTGCTGAAAACTTTTCTGCCGGTTTTAAAAAAGCGCGCCATTTTCTCCCGAGTTAAAGGATTTCTGGCAAGTTTTTTGGCCAGAAGATGGCGCAATTCCCTTTTAGATCCTCTCTGCATAAGCCCCATAGTCTCTGAAAACAGCAATAAAGTTTTTCGCTAATCTGTTACTCCAGGGTTTGGAGCAGACGTCAGATATAGCCATCGTTACTGTTTTCTGCAGCATGATCTTGCGTGATCCTGTGACCTCTCCAATTCAGGCTTGGGATGATTAACGCTGGGGGACGTCTCATTGAAAGGCATGGACCCCCCACAGTTTCATCAAGGCTGCAACCTAGGGCAGTGCAGCTCTTTTACAGAGTTTCCTTTGCGGCGCCGAAAACAGAAATTACAACTACTGTACTGTACATCTGTATGTGAAGCAAGCCAACAAGTATGAAATTCTGAATGCGATAAATACTGTACATATTGGGATGAATGTTTGAGTGTTGAAACATACAACAATTATATCAACATCCTAAGGAATGTGTTGCCAGTAGTTTTAAATAATGTAGAAACCAGAGTGCAACAGGGATGTAATGCTTTATTAAGATTTTATGTTTTCTTTTTAAAAAACAGGCAAGGGGGAAAATGGAGGTTAATGTCACATGGGAACTAAACATAGACTACACATGTAGGGCTGTAAAAGTGGTAATGGCTCTGTACGATACGTGAAATTCTGTAAGTGCATTGCAAGAATGTATTGAAATTAAGGGGCTTATGCAGAGATCAACGTTAGTGAAAGGGAAAACGGCAATAAAATAGCCACAGAATTGGCGTTAAATATGGGCGGATGCAGGAAACGGCGTTACCTTCTTGTAGACTTGTTGATAGTGTTGGCGAGTTTCCATTCGCGTTAAACTCGCCATGCCATGGCGCAAGCTGTATAGCCAATTTTCCTCTATGCAATTCTGACGTGTGACCAGTACCGCGGCGAACTGCAGCAAATTACCAAGTTTTGCTGGCGACATGGAACTCGCCATATTATGGGGCATAATGGCGCGTTCAAGCGCATCAATGCTACTGGCATACCACCCTATCTAAACATGGCGAATGTAATGTTCTCGCCACGTGTTTGGCGAATTTTAAAGTAACGAAACCTGTTGTGGCGGATTTTGTGAATCTCGCCATGTTCTCGAGAGGACAAGCTTCTCTGATGCGTATTTTCACCAAAAGATGGCGCTATTTCCATACTCTAACGTCTCTGCATAAGCCCCTAAGTGTTTTATGATTAGTACATAGGTAGGGAACAATTCACACCCAACTCAGGGGTGATTTAGCTAAGGGATGGCTGGAAAACCATGGCCTGGAGGCATCATGTTTCATGTAATAAGTTAATATTATAAACAATGTGTTTACCTCAGCCCACTTCTCACATGGGGCATTTACCCCCTTTTCAACATGTAAGTGTCATTAACCGTTAAAGTGTAACTGTAGTTGTTTAGTAAGGATTTTATATTTTTCTTTCCCAAAATAAACTAATTTCAAATTCATACTGCTACCTTCTATACAGATGGCCATTTTTTTTGAGAGATACAGAGAGTGGAGAGAGATGGGCACCATTTCACCTTTCAATAAGACGCTGTTTCGTTAAGGTACACCTCTCTTGCTTACTGAATATTTACAGTTCTTTACCGTGAAGCAACGATTAAATGACCTCCTGCTAGAATCTTATAATCATTTCTGAGATGGACCTTGAATGGGGAATATTCTTGCATTTTCTAATTTATATAAAAAGTTTGAGCAAACTGTAGGTGATGTGTACTTTTGCAATTTTGTACATCTCTGATAATTACAGTACGTTAAACTCAAGTAAAATAACATCTGTTACTAATTGAAGTAACCTAACGTTATTTGCCACAATTTAACTGTGATTTGTGTATCTAGCCCTCAGAGAAATTTAGGAGAGTTTATATAAGTAAAGAAGGAATTATAAAATACACTGATTATAATAGGATGTATCACATTTTAAAATTTTCCAATTTTTTCCTGCTTTGTACTTAAAAAAAAACTGCAGTGTTTGAGGTATTGTGAACTTCTGTTGTAAGAAAATTGAATGTCACATTCCTTACATTTGAGCCAGTTACAACCAGAAAATAATGTTTTCTGTCAAGAACTAATTATCAGTGGTAAATAAAAGACTAATTGGAATCTATTTATCAAAGTCCCCTGGCTGCAACATGTGGGCAAAAAACTGCAGCACATTTACTAAGTAAACATATTCTCATTAAAATCAATGGGTGTTTCTTCTTTGATACATATCGGATGCATTCTTTTTCAATCAAGTTTGTCCCAGTTTTGCAGCTGGGAGACCTTGAAAAAAGACTCGCATTGATTTTCTATGGCCTGCCAAACATAATAAATAATGGATAATTGAATAAGCTTTTACATGATTGCTTTGCAATTTTTTGTGAAGTTTTGTCAATTAGATTTTCTCCTAGCAATCTTGTATTGTATTCTTCCGTCTTCACAAATTTAGGGTCATGAATAAAATAATTGTAGATTTTGATTACTTTCTAACCAAGTGTATAAATTGTTGAAATTAAATGCTCGTAGTCTTGATTTGTGCACACAAACTCTTGCAAAGAGTCATGGTAGTAGGACCTTTGTTGTAAAAATAGATACACCCGTATAATACAAGCGTTCATATTAATCGTATAGTTTGCTTTCATGCTTCCAATAAAATATTTTCTCCTCGTATTTGATTATTATACCATATAGTTATTCATAATATTTCGTTAAATCTTGTGAGGAGTTTTATTTTGAATATGGTATTTTACTTGAATGCAGTACACAGAAAATAACACATAGTTTACTACATTCATAATGTACATGATAATAATAGGCTTAACACTGCTTAGTGTCTGAGCTTTAAACCTCAACGATACTGTACTGTGTATCTCCTATTAAAAAGTGGAATGTTTTTTTAAATCCTATAAATTAATGCAAAATCTCTATGAAATAATTACCAAATACAGTCACACAACACGCATCCTAAAATAACATTTTGCAGTCTCATTTATATTCATTTTGACTGTTTACCATTTCTTTTTTGTAGGCATGTTAAGCACAAAGGTAGACACTTTTTTAAGCAGCTGGATTTAGCTTTTTGTTTAGAAGCCACCTTAAAAGTTTATTACTTGAATAAGATCTGTGATTGTGGAATCAAGGCTTAAATGAAAGCTGTATATATTTTGCTAGAGATTGCCTATGTCACAGTTATTCAACTTACCCTGGATGATACATATCAGTGTGGAAATTAACCTGACAAACTGTGAAACTGTCAGGCTGAAGTAAATGCCTTTTCTGATATATATTGTTTTTGTTCTGCAAGAGCTGTCTATATGTTGTTACTCTACAGAAAATCTAGGAAATAAGTGATGTCTTGAATTGATAAAACACATCTATAAGGTTTTGTCCACTTTGAAGGCTCTGCTGTCATAAATCCAGCTGCTATTGTTTGCTTAACTCTTTGTAAACCCGAGGAATGCAGCATCAGAGTGTTACAGCTCCTCTGGCATATTGTAATTGTTACCCAGCAATCACATGACATGTTAAAGACTTTACTGGATAATGCAAATAGAAGAATGGCATGGAAGGACCTTTTCTTCCATTAAGAGGATCTTCAAATGAGCAAAAAGTCTACTACATAGCTACTACTGTACGCCATGGGTCACCTGGCATTAAAAAATGGGGAAAATAATTATCAGTATGGGAGAGTTTTGTCCTGACCGGGACTTAATCCAAATCACCTGGAACCCAAGTCGGCATAAAGTTCCATACGCCTTCACATACTCATCTGAGAACTTGGTCCCTCCTGACCGTGAGTTAGACCAAATCTCCTGGATCTCAAATTGGCATAAAATCCCAGCCACGTCCGCTGCGTTTGTTTATGAGAACTTTGCCTCAAAAAGCTGGACTTAGACTCTGGTGGGCAGGCTTTTCAGGCTTGAAATCGAAACCGGTTGTTCCGCTATTCGCCCAGAAGCAACTTTGAAAAGCCTGCCCGTGCTCTTACTACCGGAGACTATGGGCCTTATTCAGAAAGCCTCGATAAGGCCCTTATCGAGCACTTATCGACCAAAATGGCTACTGGTATTCAGATAGCCTCGATAAGTGCTCGATAACGGCCTGTATCGACGCAAAATATTTATCTCCATCCGAAATTCGCTGACTGAGCAGCGATCAGGCCCTTAACGACCATTTTCGGAGGGTTGATAAACTCCCGCTATTCAGAGACCCGCGAGTCGGGTGTCGCGGCCCATCGCAGCCCATCGCAGGCTTAAAAAACGATTTTCTCCCCAAATCCACTTCCCCACAAAATTGTTGGGCAATTGGTGGGGAAATGCCTCGATGAGCTGCGATGGGTTGGGACTTAGAAGAAATCAGGCCCCTTTCCTGCCTCGGATTGATGCCGGGGGTCTCCGGAGCTGATAGCCATTAATAGCAGCTCCGGACCCCCCCGGCATGCATCCGAGGCAGGAAACATGAATGTACAGCAACTTCATTACCTTAGCGGCTAACCGCTAAGGCAATGAAGGGGTTAAACACCCGTGCCAGGCTTACTGTAAGAAACATACAGTATAATACAATACAGTGGCTATCGGGGGTGGGTGAAGGGGGAATTTGGCCCTTAGTGGCTGTTTAGGCATTGCAGGGGGGTTGCGGGGGGATTTAACCCCTTCAGTACCTTAGCGGTTAATACCGCTAAGGTAATAAAGGGGTTAACCCAACCGCTACCCCCCCGCAAGTTCTAAACACCCATCCTTAGGGCTAATACCCCCTTCAATCACCCGTGAGGCCTAAGCACCCACCCCAGACTGACTATACCCACCCTATACCCATTGAGTAGTATAGTGGTACATCATACCCATATAATAATAATATGGGCATGATAAGCCTCTATAGCACTCAATGGGCACCCTAATAAAAATACAGTAATACACAAGACACACAGTAATAAAACCTAACTATACTCCCAAAAAACACACTTCACTAAATAAAATCAGTAGCCAGCTAATCCAATCAATAGAAGCAATTACAACATCAACAATGAATTAATTAAACCATTACCCAATCAAACCAATTAATCCCTAAAGCAACTCAAAATGAATAGTAACACTAACCAATGTAAACAATGAATTAATCCTACAGTAATTAATGCAACCATTAAAAGACAAATAAATACATTAAAACTATCTCTGAAGTATCCATAAAACACATTAGCTAACATAATATAACTTTAAGTACAAGCGAACACCAATCGCAAACCTTTTAATACATTAACCATAAACAAACAATCACATCCACATCAATAACAAGCGAGAAATGCCCCCCAAATATTGGCATAATAATGTATTAATCTGTACCCGAAAGAGGTACAGATTAATATATTAGCAGTCAATGTGCCTCCCCCAAAAAATCAAAAAACACACCCAAAAAATAGACCTGTAAAAAGAAACATTTACAAACATAGAATATCTTACTTACCATTAGAAGCGGTGGCCCTCCGACTCCCGGGGTAACAGGAAGCTCACGTACCTTGAAGGCCTCCAACAGCATCCGATGCCATCATCCATCAGGATCCGGCTCAGGTACCCCAAACTTCTTTTTTCTTTCTTTACTCACCGTCTTCTATCTTCATCTGTAACCATTTCTTGTTGTTCTTTATCTTCTTTCTTCATCTGTCAATCCATAAAACCCCATGTTAAATCCCAGCCGATGCTGTCTCGTCGGCTTCTTGGGCTCAAATGAGGCGTCACGGCCTTAAATATGGCTTGTGACGTCACATTTACCCTCACAATGGTTAACAGCCACCTGATTGGCTGTTAAAACCATGTGCAGACTAAAAATTTTTTTTTTCTGTGACGTCACTTAAAGGGAATGATGCCAGCCAATCAGAATGGCTGTGCTTCATTTACCTTTAACATGACGTCAGTAAATCCAAGATGGCCGCTGTGTCACAAGGTATTTCAGCCAATCAGAGTGTGGAATTGGTCCCCACACTCTGATTGGCTGAAATACCTTGTGACACAGCGGCCATCTTGGATTTACTGACGTCATGTTAAAGGTAAATGAAGCACAGCCATTCTGATTGGCTGGCATCATTCCCTTTAAGTGACGTCACAGAAAAAAAAAAAATTTAGTCTGCACATGGTTTTAACAGCCAATCAGGTGGCTGTTAACCATTGTGAGGGTAAATGTGACGTCACAAGCCATATTTAAGGCCGTGACGCCTCATTTGAGCCCAAGAAGCCGACGAGACAGCATCGGCTGGGATTTAACATGGGGTTTTATGGATTGACAGATGAAGAAAGAAGATAAAGAACAACAAGATATGGTTACAGATGAAGATAGAAGACGGTGATTAAAGAAAGAAAAAAGAAGTTTGGGGTACCTGAGCCGGATCCTGATGGATGATGGCATCGGATGCTGTTGGAGGCCTTCAAGGTACGTGAGCTTCCTGTTACCCCGGGAGTCGGAGGGCCACCGCTTCTAATGGTAAGTAAGATATTCTATGTTTGTAAATGTTTCTTTTTACAGGTCTATTTTTTGGGTGTGTTTTTTG
This sequence comes from Ascaphus truei, assembly GCF_040206685.1. Lineage (NCBI taxonomy): Eukaryota > Metazoa > Chordata > Amphibia > Anura > Ascaphidae > Ascaphus > Ascaphus truei. Next base: position 292,760,764 of record NC_134485.1, read on the forward strand.
ATTTTTTGGGGGAGGCACATTGACTGCTAATATATTAATCTGTACCTCTTTCGGGTACAGATTAATAAATTATTATGCCCATATTTGGGGGGCATTTCTCGCTTGTTATTGATGTGGATGTGATTGTTTGTTTATGGTTAATGTATTAAAAGGTTTGCGATTGGTGTTCGCTTGTACTTAAAGTTATATTATGTTAGCTAATGTGTTTTATGGATACTTCAGAGATAGTTTTAATGTATTTATTTGTCTTTTAATGGTTGCATTAATTACTGTAGGATTAATTCATTGTTTACATTGGTTAGTGTTACTATTCATTTTGAGTTGCTTTAGGGATTAATTGGTTTGATTGGGTAATGGTTTAATTAATTCATTGTTGATGTTGTAATTGCTTCTATTGATTGGATTAGCTGGCTACTGATTTTATTTAGTGAAGTGTGTTTTTTGGGAGTATAGTTAGGTTTTATTACTGTGTGTCTTGTGTATTACTGTATTTTTATTAGGGTGCCCATTGAGTGCTATAGAGGCTTATCATGCCCATATTATTATTATATGGGTATGATGTACCACTATACTACTCAATGGGTATAGGGTGGGTATAGTCAGTCTGGGGTGGGTGCTTAGGCCTCACGGGTCAGGGTGGGTAGGTGATTAAGGGGTTAGGGACCATTAGAATGTATTTTTTTTCAATATATGCTTTCTGGCAACGGAGGACAGAGGGACCTGCTGTTGTGGTAAGTATAACTGTATTTATTTATTTTATTTATGTATGCGACTGCAGTGTTTAATAATGTGCAAATAATATATTATCCATATCTGGATAATAGTTAATTTGCCCATTACTGTACTGTATGGATTTGGACAGGGGGGAGGGGGGGTGGGGGGCGTGTATTGATGTGTTTTTACATATTTATTTAAATATACATTCCTTTAATAGTGTAGAGGTGCAGGGGGTCTCCGGAGCTGAACCATGTTATTTTTGTGTCCAGGGACCCCCTGCTTCCCGAGATACAGGCCCCATTATGGGGTGCCGGTATCCCTCTGCATTGAAATGTCCCGCGTCACGTGACCGGGACATTTCCTTGCATAGGAGATACCGGCACCCCATAAAGAGGCCTGTATCTCGGGAAGCAGGGGGTCCCTGGACACAAAAATAACATGGTTCAGCTCCGGAGACCCCCTGCACCTCTACACTATTAAAGGAATGTATATTTAAATAAATAAATTTCGGGCGACATTTCCGCTGGGAGAGGCGGCTCTCTCAGAGCTGCTCTCTCTGCAGCAGAAATGAATCGCTGGTTTTTGCGTTTGCAGAGGCTCGAGGCTCTCGCTGGCAGCAACTCGCCAGGTTTGGCCATTCTGCTATCACAGGTATTCGAGCCTTTCTGAATACCGTGATAGCAACGGCCAAAAAACATTCATTTGAAAATCCCTGGCGAATTTTTTTATGAATGTTCTCTGAATAAGGCGCTATGAATCTAATTGGCTCATCGATTCTTATAGTATTCGGAGTTTCATTCACAAAACTCAGCAGCCAATCAATGCATGGGAAAATTCCCAAGCAACCAATAAGAGCCAAACCAGCTAGAAAAGCCGGGTCAGCAGGAAATCCGAAATAGCCAAGAGACATGCGCTAGCCTGCCACCTCTCTCCCTTGCTATCTCAATGCCACCTGCTGGGGAAGGCTTCACCAGTTCTGGCAGAGCAAGGTCATCCTGGAGGACTGCCATTGATCTCCGGACCTGGTACTCCACCTTTCCCCACAGACCAAATGCTATTCCCACCCCTGAGCATCCTCTGGGTGCTTTGAACTCTGATGTCCAGCAGACTTACCAGTGACTATGGATTAGCTCAGGCAACCTGTTTGGACATCGGTTCCGAAGTATATTTTCCTACATTTCTGAGTCTTGGGGGACAGGGGACAGAAAAGGAAAAATGTTGTTGTTTTATTTTTATCTGCCTTATTCTCTACTCACCTTCTCTTGGACTCAGTCTGTACTCTCAGATCTGGACTCTCAGAGCCCCCCTCAACCTTATATATGGTTGGGGATCCCACAAACCCTATATTGGTTGTGGGTCACCTTGGCACAAGCAGGGTTACCCACCTTAACCTAGGGATTCCCTCAGCCACAGGAATACACATGTATCCCTGTGCCTCATTCTCCTTTCTGGGCTGTGCTGTAGCAGGGTACCCTAGTGGTGAGTCGCAATTGTGTTTTTAAGTGGAGGTATTGCTGGGACAATGTGCCTACATGTATTCAATAATCAGGCGTGATTCCGGGTACATTTATAGGGGAACTGACATCTCCGGCCCCAACCTCCTAGGTACATTCTGTCAATGGTTCCTCCACAAAACCCCTTGAAACTCATACCCGGATAGGGAAAAACACAAAAAATACTTCTATTACATACAGTATAACAGAATGGTACATTGTAACTGGGCCCAAGAGCTTACTCTCATGGACACTTATATACAGATCAGGGATAACCAAAACGGGCTTAACCTTTATTTGAGAGCCTGATTACTCCCTACCATCATAGTAGGGAACAAAGAATACATGTGCAGCCAGCACAAGGTAACTGTATGAGTAGAAAAATACACTAAAGGACAGTATAACAGTCTTCCCCAACATCCAAAGAGCACTACTGTACTTACAGGATTACTTGCAGAAAGGCTCCCAATTTATTAACATGTACAATTTAGGGAAAGCAGCGATGTTTCAGGGCCAACATGGAACTTTTTATTCAGGTAGTATTAACAGATCCACACACATCCATAAAAATCCAAACATATCTATCTCTCTCTCTATATATCTCTAGGGCAGGTAGTCAGGCACACTAGAATAGCCAATAGGGCTGCAGCTTTCACTGCAAGGGGAATATAGATACATTTGGCACTCTTTGACAAAGCACCGAACGGTGAGAAATGCGTTAGAGGTTTCTTACTTTTTAATCTAGGCTTTATGCCTCAATAAAGTTTTTGTTATTTTATTCAATTGGCCTCCAGTTCTCTTAGTTGCAGTGCTCCTTTTTTCAGCAATTCTACTTCATTTCTAACTACACTAGGAAGCACGCTGCGGGATGTCAGAACCCCGGTCCTGGGGCTTGTGAGTACATACAATATATGACTGATTTTACCATGGATGATTGCTGCAATCTTTGGGATTATTCATTACATTAGGTGTCACTTACCTGACATTGCTATTAGTTTCTATTTGTGACTGTAATCTTTGATAGGGTTAATGATTTTACCCTATCATTGTGTTGCAGCATATGTTATACTTTCCCTAGCAGCTACGGTTTACTCACATTTTTCTGTCACTCCGCTTAAAAGGTTTACAATAGTGTCTTTCATCTTGATATGCCCATTGTTTGTAGCACCTTTCAATGAGGTTATTCCTCTATTTTACAATTCAGGGAAAGAAGCGATGTTTCAGGGCCAACATGGAACTTTTTATTCAGGTAGTATTAACAGATCCAAACACATCCATACAAATCCAAACATATCTATCTCTCTCTATATATATATATCTCTAGGGCAGGTAGTCAGGCACACTAGAATAGCCAATAGGGCTGCAGCTTTCCCTGCAAGGGGAATATAGATACATATGGCATGCGAGGACCATGCCAGTCGGAGCTGGGACAAGGAAGGCGTAGTTTATGTGTACAGGTGTCTGTGGCACCTGCGCTAGGCCAGATACCCCCGACTAGGCCCCAGCTAGGTCCCGACTCCCCTCAGCTTGTGGTTGCTGGAGGGCCAGGCCTATAGATAGGGACACTGCCCCTGTAGTACCAGTGTGAGGGACACATACAGGACATGGCTGTATCTTGTCACGGATGCTCACTGCAACCTGGACTGAACTGCGGGCCGATGTGGGGAATATATATAACCACCGCCCTAAAACACGGGGGTGGGTCCGGATTGCAAGATCGTGAACGTAGCTGGATCAGGATAGGAGAGTGGAGAGGGTATCGGGTAGTTGCTTATGGTCTGGGATTGAAGAGCGTAGAATGTTCGAGATCCGTAAGCCGTAGTCGAGGCTTGGAGACCATAGAGTGGTAGATGTTCGTTAGTCGAGTTCGTGGAGTAGAAAGCGTGGAAGTCCGTTAGCCAAGCCAAGGTTCAGGGAACAAGAAGAGACAGGTCAGGTACAAGCTGGGTTACGACAGGTATTCGGAAAAAACATGGACAAGTACTCAGGCTGCAAGTGAGCACGGTGCATAGAGAGGTCTATGCTCAGCAATGACTAGAGGGTGACTGAAGCATATATACCGAAGAGAACCAATCAGGGAGAACAGGGAGGAGTGGCTCAGATATAGGTAGACTTGTTATAGACTAAGGTAGGATGACACTCAGGTGTAGTCGCCCTGAGATTAGTCCAAGCACTCCCATAGGCGTCTGTCCCTTTAAGAGGCATGCATACACATCGCGCACGTGCGCCTGATGGGAGCATGATGCGCCAAGGTGCGCATGCAGAGGGGACCCGCTGCGTGCCCCCGGGAGACGGGGACAACTTACCGCTGGGAGAGAGACCGACGGAGGAGCAGAGGATGCAGCCACACGGACTGCCATGGTAAGAAGGCGCGGGTGAGCGGGAGCACGTAGGGGCCAGGTGCGCGGTCCTGGCAATCCTGTCCTCAGGTGGTCGGGGACTAGACACCACAGAGACTCTTAAAAGTGGTACAATCCATGCGAGACCCACCCAATATAGAGGTAGAAGCTTCGCAGTTAACTGCTCTGGATATGTGGATCCCATCTGACAACATCAGCGCTCACAGGTGTGGGACCACCCAGCAGGTATCATCCTCAACAAAGTGCACCAACTCACCTCTTCAATTTAGTGGGGCAGCGCTGTCTCACACACTTGGGTGGGTGGCTTATTGTGGACACCAGGGTGGTTGGGTGCACAGGGGCACCTCAGTACATTGGGGTTAAACCTTACAGGAGTATGGATATGGTGTTGGAAAGGCGCAGTGAGGGGTTGCAGCCCTGCGAGGCCTGGTGTTGCGGTAGTGGTATTATTGAATATGATTGTTTATATGCATACAGTAAATTGCTATTGTTTTACTATATCAGTGTGTATTATTCATATATGGTCCTGCACATGGCTATCTCACATAGTTAGGATCTCGCGCAGGTGGAGGCGCTGTCACCCATCGAATCAGGTACACCCAGGCTCCCAGCAGCGGAGGTTCAGGCCTCCTGTGAGCCACAAGTAACACAGCACACACACCGTAGCTGCCATATCTCCCAGGGGGTGGGGAAAGTGAGCTATATATATATATAGAGAGCGGGGTCCTCTGTTCCACCCCCCCTACCTCCGCTGAGTTCAGGGACCCCTGCTGCACAGTGGGGAGTGCCGGTGGGGTGATCATGTCGCCGGCGGCTCCCGCAGCAGGGCTCCACCATATTGCTCATAGCCACGCATGCGCAGCAGTGCCAGGAGTTACGGCAGCCATGGATGATGTTGCACATGTGCAGGACAAAGCGTGCATAGCGGGCCAATAAGATAAAGGCTCTGAGCATGGAATACAAGTCCCATAAGCCTTAGTAACGGTCACTTGACCATGCCAGCCAATAGGGCTCCTGGGTTCAACTGAGAAGGGAAATAGGAATCTGACAGTGGAGCATGAGTGTCATTAGGTGCCAGGAGAGGATAGGGGAAGGAGGTGTCGAGAGGCAAGTAGCCTCTGCACTAGGCCAGAACCCTCCTAGGCCCAGATAGGCCCTGAGACATTGTTTGAGTTTGTGGCTGCTGTAAGGACAGGCCCTAGAATAGGGAACCTGCCCAATTAGTGCTGTCAATAGATTGAGGGATACAGTGGATGCTGAATACCCTGAGAGAGAGATCTGGGACCAGGCCTAGTAAGAGAGAGAGACCTTCATCAGGGTATGACCACCCCAACGGACAATCACTTCAGCGGAGTCCATGACGGTGCGGAGGAGATCGTGGATCGGCGGATCCTTTGTGAAGATATCTGTGGGCCCGGGTGCTGGAGTGCCCGACAGGTATCATTAATAAGTGCACCAACAAAGTATACCACATAGTGGCAGCGCTGACCACAGGACCAGGGTTGGAAGGGTTGTACTGTAGACAAGGTGTGGTAAACACGGTGGTGGGATACTGGGTTACTGTATGCCTTGCATGGTGCGTGGGCAGTTGTACTCTTAGTCATAATAGAGTATAGCGCATTAAGAGTTAAGAGTTATCTATGTACAGTAACGTCCATTTCATTTTACAAGGCTGTGTGTTCATTGTTATTGGGTCCTGTGAGGAGCTCCTTTCACTCCGTTGGGATCCCTCACAGGTGAGGCGTTGCCCCGTATTATAAGTAAATCACTCCAGTCTCTCTGTGGCGGAGGCTTAGGCTTCTGGGAGCCAACAGGTAAAAGGGCAGCACCGGTAGGTTTCTGTGTTCAGGGGGAAACAGGGCTTTATATATATATATATATATATATATACTATAAAAGAAAAAAAAGAAAAAGAAGCGCAAGCTCCATAGCATAATACTGTATGAATACTTTTAATATAAAAATAAATAAAAAGGCTCTCTTGGCAAGTACTCACAAGAGGACTTAAATAAAACAGCATTTATGAGATAAATCTCTGTAGTAGTCACGTTGCCATAGGAGTGAACAGCCGTCCCAATCGTCGGTAGATGAGGAAATAAATGACAATTTATTTTGCTCAACTTGTATGCTCAATCTACTTCCCCAAAATATAAAATTGTTGATAAGTTTCGTCCATCGTGACAATGACGTCATCTTAAAGGGAAATGAAGCACAGCCATTCTAATTGGCTGGCATCATTCCCTTTAAATGATGTCACAAAACAAAACACAAAATCACATGATTTTCACTGTCTAATCAGGGCCGTGGGAGCAATTTGATGGAAATGTGATGTCATAGGCCTATAAAAGCCTATGGCGCCTCATTTTAGAGCAATAAGCCGAGGAGGAAGGACCTCCTGAAGGAAGAGGAGGACAAGGGCATGCCAGATGAAGACACAGATGAAGAGGAAGAGACAGAAGAAGACCACAAAGACACCAGAAAACCCCAGAAGAGTGACGGTATGGATTACAATTTTAAAGAAAGAAGATAAAGAGTTTTTTTTTTTTAACCTGGTTCCTGTGCGTGGATTGGTTCGTGAGAATGTGGTGTCCCCTGAATTCGGAGGGTGAGGTCATTTAAAGGTAAGTAGAAATATTAAATGTATGTTATTTTTCTTTTGCAGGCTATGATTTTTTTTTTAATGTGATTGTTTTTTTTAAATGCCCATTTATTGCCATTGTGTTTATGTATGCCCCTATGGATATACATACATACAGGGATACTCAATGGTTGTTTTGTTTTTTTATTTTTACTGTAATTGAATTATTTTGTATGCCCATTTATTGTCCCTGTATTTATGTATGTCCCTATAGATATACATACATACAGGGACAATCAATGGTTGTTTTTGCAAATGCTTGTTTGGCTTGTTTTTATGTATTTTAAATGTAGTTTGCTTGTTTGTTTAGAAATGTTGGTGCAATGTAATTTTTATTTTTATTTAGTAAGATGTAATTTTGAGTGGTGTTTTCAAAAGTTTATTTCAGGGGAGGCTTGCTTTTTAATAGTGGCTTAATTTTTGGTATTTAGATTTTGGATGATGGTGGCTACTTTGAACTTGCATTTGTTTGGGTGGTATTGGATCTTGTTTGTAATTGTTTCTTTTAGTTTGAACATTGAGTAACATAGTGTTACATGATGCACATATTATTTGATACATATTATTTGCATCATGTACCATTCAATTTTTTGATTGGATTTTGTTATAGATTTTATTCACTATGTGCTGTGTTTTTTTTTTGAGATGTGTTGTTTTTTACATTTGGCTATGTGATGATTTTATTTTAAGATGTGGTGTGTTTGATGTTGCTATGTGATGTTTTTATTTGGGCATGTTTTGGTAACCCTTAACCTTTTTTTTGTATATTGGTTAATCATGCCCATATTATATACTGGTAGAAACAAAGGGTGAACTGCGCTCTAATAATCGTGATTAGTGTTATAATGTGATATTAATGTGATATTAATATAATAAAAACATGTTACTTAATTGGTGAGGATATGCTGCTATATTCAAGGAATGGCTCCACAGACCAGAGCTAGAAATACAAAGACAAAAGAAACAGCGCAAAAAACCTCATAGTGTAGTATATAAAATTATATTGTGGTAAAACAGGTGAGTATTGCACGTACATCAAATTCAATAGTTACTAGCAGTACATGTTTTGGACATGTTACCAGTCAGCAACAGATGGTGGGTAAAGATCACCGGATGGCTCCCCTTCTCCTCTCCCGTTTCGTTCAGGATGCCGTGATGCAGGGCAGCAGCCCCTCAGCATGAATACAGCAGTCCGGTGGAATACAGCTGTCTCTCCACGTGTAAACCGTGGCTGTTTGCGGTAGGAGCAGGCTCTCAGTCACTGGCTTCAGGCATGCGTCTGCACGTGTGGCGTCTGCTTGCAGCGCGCTTCGGATGACGTCATCAAGCGGCGCCGATCACTCTACAGTCTCAGCCAGCCACGGAATTTAGATGGCATAGATTGCAGTAACGGAGATGGGGCTAGGTGACAGAAATAGGGTACTGGCACACTGCAGGTAGTATCAGAATGCGCCCTCTTATCCAACGCGTTTCGTACTTCAAAGGTACTTCGTCAGGGATCAGGGTACGAAGTACCTTTGAAGTACGAAACGCGTTGGATAAGAGGGCGCATTCTGATACTACCTGCAGTGTGCCAGTACCCTATTTCTGTCACCTAGCCCCATCTCCGTTACTGCAATCTATGCCATCTAACTTCCGTGGCTGGCTGAGACTGCAGAGTGATCGGCGCCGCTTGATGACGTCATCCGAAGCGCGCTGCAAGCAGACGCCACACGTGCAGACGCACGCCTGAAGCCAGTGACTGAGAGCCTGCTCCTACCGCAAACAGCCACGGTTTACACGTGGAGAGACAGCTGTATTCCACCGGACTGCTGTATTCATGCTGAGGGGCTGCTGCCCTGCATCACGGCATCCTGAACGAAACGGGAGAGGAGAAGGGGAGCCATCGGTGATCTTTACCCACCATCTGTTGCTGACTGGTAACATGTCCAAAACATGTACTGCTAGTAACTATTGAATTTGATGTACGTGCAATACTCACCTGTTTTACCACAATATAATTTTATATACTACACTATGAGGTTTTTTGCGCTGTTTCCATATTATATACTGTATATTATATATGGGCATGATGAAGCCACTGTACAAATGAATGGGTGAAGGGTGGGGGTAGTTGATTGTGGAGGGTGGTTAGGCCTTGTGGGTGGGTATCAGGGCAGGGTGGGTTAACACCTTAATTACTTTTGTGGGTATTAACTAATAAGGTAATTAAGGGGTTAGGGTATATTAAAATGTATTTGCAATATATTTTCCTGGCAACGGAGGACAGGGACCTTGCAGAATCCTGATGAGGATGCCCTTCATAATGCTAGGGGTAAGTAGAACTGTATTTATTTACTTTATTTATGCTGGTTAATGTGCTTAATATTGGGCAACTAATCTATTATCTATATCTGGATAATAGCTATTTTGCACATTACTGCACCTGCAGACCCACGGGTGACACCTGCGGGGAAGAACCGGGGCCCCACGGCTGTGGCGGCCCCGTGGACCTGCAGGGACCACCCGAGGATCCCAGACCCCTGTGGGAACCACCTGAGGGCCCCCAGACCCCCGTGGGAACCACCCAAGGGCCTCCAGACACCTGTGGAGATGACCCTGGGACCCCCAGACACACACAGGACCAACCGTGGACCCCATTGAGGCCCATAGTGACCCGCAGGGACCATCTGGAAGCCCACGGTGCCTAGAGGGGATCACCCGGAGAACCCAAGACACCTGTGGGCATCCCCCGGGGAGCACTGTGGGGCCTGCGGACACCGGAGACTACCATCGACCTGGTGTATTAAGCTTGTATGTAAAATAATAAATCATGTTTTTATGGGGGGACACAGTGTGTGGGTGGGTTATGTATAGTTTATTAAATGTAGTAATGTTAATTGTGGGGATTAGGAGGTGGGTATTGGGGCTTTTCAGTGGGTGAGGGGGGTATTGTCTTCTAGGGTGAGTGGTTAGGCCTCCCGGGTGGGTAGTTGGTGAGAGTGGTTAGGCCTCATGGGTGCGTAGTGGGGGAGGGTGGATAGGCTCATGGGTGTGTAGTGGGGAGGGTGATTAAGCCTCTGGGTGTAGTGGGAGGTTGGGTTAACCCCTTAATTGCTCTAGCGGTTACTAACCGCTAAGGTGATTAAGGGGTTAGGGGACATTATATTGTTGCTTTTTATTCTTGTGTATTTTTTGCAGCACCGGAGGGCATGGACGGGACGAGGATGAGAATGGCCTTCATCGTGGCAGCCTGGCAAGTGTGAGTGCAAGATTTATAAATTTTATTTCTGCTGCTGTGTGTATTTTAAATTAGTAAATGCACTATTATCCATATGTGGATAATAGTCATTTTGCCCATTACTGTACTGTACTGTATGTGTTAGGGTGCGCGGGGGGTGTTTTTATTTAAAAGTTATGTATTTTTTATTTATTTGTTTTGGACACAGAATTGGTACTGCAGACAAGCAGGGACCCCCGGACACCCTCAGGGACCACCTGATGGCCACCGCCGGCCTTAATAATGTACTGTATGTTAGGGGTAGAGGGATTGTTGAGCGCACGGGGCGTTGGGTGGTGTATTTGATATAGTAATGTTTATTAAGGGTTTACAAGGTGGGTAGTGGGGCTGTAGTGTGTATTGTTTTTGTTGTGGTTAGCAGTGGTGGGTGAAGGGGGTATTATCCCCAAGGGTGGGTGTTTAGGCCTTGCGGGTGGGTAGCGGGAGGGGTTAACCCTTTAATTACCTTAGCGGTATTAACCGCTGAGGTAATGAAGGGGTGAAGTCCAGCCCCAGTTCCCCCACAAGGCCTAAACCCTCACCAAGGGCCAAATACCCCCTTCACCCACCCCTGCTACCCACAATATGCCTGGCATGGGTGGTTAACCCCTTCATTGCCTCAGCGGTTAGCCACTAAGGTAATGAAGTGGGCTGTGTAAATGCATTTTTCCTGCGTCTGATTCATGCCAGGGCCTCCGGTGCTGATATTAATGGATATCAGCTCCGAAGACCCCATCATCAATCCAAGGCAGGAAACATGCTTTTTTTCTAAGTCCTGTCTCAGCACTTCTCGCAGCTTCTCCCCACCAACTTGCCAACTTTTTTGGTGAGGTGTTTTGGAGAGAAATTCTCCATTTTGGAGTGGTGAATAGCCGCAAGAAGTTGATTGGGGCTTGTAGAATAGCACGAGTTTCAGAACGTGGCGAACAGTGGCGACAAGTGGCTTCTCGCCGAGCGTTTGTCAATTATAATTTTTTTGCCAAAAAAATGGTGAAACTCAAATTTTACGCCAGCTTCTCGGAGCTTACTGAATCACAGTAGTCATTTTTGGCGAGAAGCTGGCGGAAACTGACTTATAGGAGCTCTCTGCTTAGGCCCCAAAGATGGTGTTAACAGATGTGGGGCCTGCACCTATCTCAGATTTTAACAAATATATAGAATGGATTGATAATTGCATATTTTCCGTGGGGAAAAACAAGTAATATTACTGAGCAGGGTTTAATGAACATTGCCCTAAAAGGTTTAGGTGACAAGAGAACTAATATTGAAAGTTTCACTCAGGATTTCCCAACATTTTTACAGAGATGCAGGGAGAACATTTTTAAGATACGGAGTTCTGAGCAGGCACAAAGGGCTATGGGTTTGATGCTAAAAATAGGATTAACTTCTTTGCTGCATCAGATAAAGATGCAACAGATGCTGCTAAGAAGGAACAAATGAGATGCCTTATTGAAGGCAGAGAGAGTGTCAGTGATTTGATTCTGTCATTGGTTCCAGCGCACGCGGTTGAGTACATGGGTTTAATGACAGGATTGAATGAGGAGTATGAGAGATGGATACAAATTTTGCAGTTGGAGTCGGACAAAGAAGAAATGATTAAACCAGTATTTGAGTTACATGAGACAGGGCATAGAATATGAAATGATGGCAGACATTCTACCAACAGGGATAATCATTGCAGAGTTGAAGAAAATAAGTCTCAGTATCAGTATGTGTTCAGAGGTAGAAGAGGTTCTGGTAGAAATGGTGAATGGATTCTATATTTCCCAATTTAAAGGAATAAAATAAATACTTGAAGAAAGAGTTAATTAGAGAATTAATTGAGGAAGCACAGACTTCCTCTTCCTAAGGATAAAAATGATTGTGCTATGTTCCGTAACATATTAGATGATGTAGCCTATAAGAATATTAAGACATTGGATATAGTTAAGCATGTAAGCATACAGTAATGATAACTAACTATATTATTGTAGCGCACTTTCCCCCACCCCCTGGGAGATGTATGGCTATGTTGTATGTGTGGGGTGCAATACCTGTGGTGCACAGGAGATCTGAGTCTCTGCTGCTGGGACCCAGGGGTGTACCTGAGCCGATATTCGGTAGCGCCTTCACCTGTAGCCAGATTCAACTATGTGGAATGACCCCGTCACAGGAACCCCATGCAGAAAAACACACTTTATAAAGTATAACAGTTTTAATGCAGAGCCTTATTATACATATATATATATATATATATATATAGATATATATATATATATCTATATATATATATATATATAGATATATATATATATATACACACACACATACACACACACACACACACACACACACACACATATATATATATATATATAAACAGATAGCGCACTCCAAGCAAAAGAGTCAAATCATCAGGTGCATGTTCCATAAGACAAGTATATGCAACAGATTGCCTTCCCAGCAGGGAAAGCAAAGAAACAGCACTCAGTAGTATGTAGCAAAAAGATTATATTCAAACAACATGACAGCACATGTGTAAACCAACATTTCGGTCCACTAAGGACCTTCTTCAGGGGGTGCTAAAGAAGGTCCTTAGTGGACCGAAACATTGGTTTACACATGGTCTGTCATGTTGTTTGAATACAATCTTTTTGCTACATACTACTGAGTGGTGTTTCTTTGCTTTCCTTGCTGGGAAGGCAATCTGTTGCATATATATATATATATACATATACATACATGGGCGTCCGCAGGAGGGGGTAAGGGGGGGCGCTTGCCCCCCCCTGGATCACTCGCAGTCCCCGAGATCCCGCAGGGCAAGCAGGGTGTCCGGCCTGCTGCCTGTGGGCCTGCTCCCCCTCCCAACATGGGACGGAGGGTGGGGACCGGGTGGGGACCGGGTGGGGACCGGGTGGGGACCGGGTGGGGACCGGGTGGGGACCGGGTGGGGACCCAACCCAGCCAACCCAGTATCCACCGTGCGTGCCTCCTGTCCAAGGCAGTAGCCGCAGGGGATGCTGGAGCCGCCTGCCAGTCTGGCGTCCCCCCCCCCCCCAGCCCACCTCCGCGCGCCAACCCAGCAGCTGCTGCGGGAGATGCTGCAGCCGCCCGCAAGTCTCGCCCCCCCCCTTAGCCACACACCTCCAGGTGCCAACCCAGCAGCATCCGCGAGGGATGCAGCTGCCCACCACCAGTCTCGCGCCCGCCTCCATGTGCCAACCCAGCAGCAGCCGCGGGTGATGCTGCAGCTGCCCGCTAGTCTCGCGCCCCCCCCTCCCTGCCGCCCACCCCCTGCGCCTTCCTCTCTTGAGTCCACCTCCCGCCCCGGGCAGCTGCCACGTAGATATCGGGGGCAGGGGGGGAAGCGTCTGACAGCAAGGAAGCAGGAAGCAGTACCCACCCGGTCAAGGTAAGTCACCCACCCAGTCACTGTCACCCACCATAGTCACTGTCACTAACCCACCCACCCACTAAAACCTACTAACTAATACCCACCCACTAACCCACCAACCCACCCACTATCCCAAACACTAACCCACCAACCCACCCACTAAACCCACCCTGTCACTAACCCACCAAATCACTAAAGTGTCACCCACCCAGTCACTCATCAACCACCCACCCAGTCACTCACCCAGCCAGGCAGTCACCCACACAGGAAGGCAGTCACCTGTCTTTTGTTGAAAATTTAAAAAGATATAGGTTGCATTGTAATGTTTTTTTCTGTATCACAATAAGAAAACAGTTAAGTAACAGTTGCACGCTAAAAAATATTTTTTCGTGGTAGGTGCCCTATGGTTTCGGGGGGGGGCTGCTCCTTTCATTTGTCCTGGGCCCCATGATTTCTGTTGGCTGCCCTGGGTCCCCCTGGCGCCGCGGCAGGCAGCTAGTGGTAGGCTAGCCTTCGCTGCTATGCAGGAGGAAGTGGTCATTGGTAGCACTCGGGAATGAGGTGGCTCTCATTGGTAGCACTACCAATGAGTTAAAATTATGCCCCCCCCTAAAAAAAAATCAGCGGACGCCCATGTATACATATATACATATACCTTGCCAAAATATGGTTTCTATATAAGACTATATAAAAAAATATTAAGCAAGGATTAAAAGAATATATTCATATATTCTACCTCAATTTATTCTATTATATACTTAGTCCTTTTCTGCATTAATAGTCATACTAATGTTTGACAGATATATGTGAACTATCTGTTTATCAAATCTTGGTTGGCTGTCTCAATTTGATTCTCTCACGCAAGCCCCCTCAAATGAGTCATTATTGACTGTTATCAAGATACTTTAACCAAATACTTGAGTTGACCAAATTGGATATTTTATCTGATATTTATTATGTAATACAAATGTTTGTTAAATATAATATTTTTAAATCTGTATTATATATATTTTTTATTATATATTTTTTTAATGTTTATTTTCATGTTTGTATTTCATTCTAGTGTTCCTTCTTTCTTCCTCTCTCTCATTTTTGCATGTTACTGCTATTATAAGTAGTCTTGCAATGGGTGCGGTCGCTTATTGCTATTTCAATGCACTAATATTTACACACAAGAGTATTTCTCTACACTCCATATTATATAGCTCTGTGTCTAACAGCTATGTATTTTAATAGTATCCAATTGATAGTGCTTAGTTACACTCAAACATATGAGAGAGAGGGAGAAATATTGTATATATATATATATATATATTTTTACTATGGAGTCATCGTTATACATTCTTCAATATATTTTTCATTTTTATTTTTTGACCGGTTATATAATGATAGGTTTATTCATTTATTTGTATTTGACTAGTTTTTATATTTTGTCATATAATATTGCTGTGTACCTACTAGGATTAGTTCAGTATGGTATACAAAGGGTTATGTAACACAAGTCTTCTACAACTGATACAGTACTAATCAAGCCATTTACACTGGCGACACACTTTATCGCAGTGCGGCCAGATCCGCAAGCCGGGAGATTTCCCGGCTTGCAAGTGGCCGCCCCTCGGCGTGCCGCGCGTCATAGACGCGCGGTCACGCGTTTTCGGGAGCCTGCGCCCCCTGCACGCGCGTCCAGGGCTCCCCGAGGGAGCCCTGGTGTCCCGCGATCGCGGGACAGCGGCAGGGGGTTCCGGGGGACCCGGCGGACCCGGCAGCGGTAGGGAGAGCGCCCCGATCGGAGGGCGCTCTTCCGCTGCTTCGGCGCGCGCCCGTCACACTCGGGCGTGCGCCAGGCTACTGCTGCGGCACAGAACGGGCAAATGCTCGAATAAACTGTGCCGCAGCAGTAGCTAGATCTCTTCCGATTGGATTGTTTTATCTATATATATTAATGATGCTACATCTTAGATCTATCCCCTGATGAAATCACGTAATGTGAAGAAACGCATAGGGTGTATGTCGCGTTGCTGATGTGGGTATTTACCTTTTGCATCTTGGACCTACAAAACGATATAGGCAACTATTTTCAGCTCAGACACGGTATACATTTATGCCCGGAACTTGTCACACTCCAGTCTTGTTTCCGGAGGATCATCTGAACCACAGTGTCGTTTCCTGAGTTCCTGCTGGATGGAGACCCAGTGGAGCACTGCAAATCCATGCGGTGAAGACACGGAGTGAGCTGAGTAGCTGTATCCTCGTCTGGTGCATGAGTATACCTCATAAAATGCTGTTTTTATTCTGTTGTTTGTGAGTTAGCATTTTGTTGGATTTTTTAGGGACTATTGGGTTTTTCTATGTTCCTATAATGTGACCTGTTTATTACATCATCTACTATTTTTGCCTTTACTGCATTTCAAAATTCTATTTTGTTTTTTTAAACATAGGAAGCTACTGCGGACCCTTTATGGAAACATTTAAGTAATAGTGTTACATACGTTTTATGGAGGATCTTTGGTTTAAAGGAATTAGGTTATGATTTGTTTTTTTTTTTTTTGTTTTTTTTATAATTAATTTATTAGCAGTCTTGACAGTTTTCCGTGATTACTGTCCTCCTTTTATTATATTTGTGGATATTTTGGTATATTAACACTTTCTTTTATTTTTCTGTTTCCCAATCATAGTATCATTGATGTGTTTTGAGCAAGCTGCGGGATGCTCTGTAAACATTGCTTTAACCTTCGTTTTCTTTTCTCTCGTCATCATAGATCAGCCTTTATCCCCTATATGCAGGCTGTCTCTGTACTTGCTTGAGATGTTACCCTATTGTCCAGATGTTATACCATTCCCCCCATGTGTATGGGTATCCACCTACAAAAAGACCAGGATCCCAACCAATCAGAGAGGATATTCTTAAGGATGAAATTCCTACCAAAGATGCACTATACAAATGCCTTAATGGGTGACTGCTGCACTGTTAATTAAAGGTGTCATGAATATACAAAGGACGCTTCTACTGCTATCTAAAGTGGTCAAATCATCTTGCTGTGACACTCTGAATAAGATGTCAGGGCACCTCAACATGTGCTGCCCATGCGCGAGAACTTGCCCCTATGCTATTGTTCAATGAGGAATAGAACTCCTCTGAGGGCTACCTTACCCTTTCAAAAATGGCCGCCGTAACAGAGCAATATACACTGCACATGTGCGGGATGTAAGGGATAAGTCTCGTGAGACTGTTCAGTCATGATAATGATGTCACTATTGGCAAAATCCTATGACCACAACCAAGATGGCGGGCGCAACTGCTATACTACAAGTGCCCATGTGTGGAGCTTGGTGCACAACTCTCGCGAGAGTTTGATAGGACACCTCGCTTCAGGAAGTGGATACTGGGATTACCTCAGCACTAATACACCTTTCAATACAGCTGCCGGAACACCGCCGATACTAATTAGGAGCTTGTATTAAGTAATGAAATTGATTATATGTGCTTCATGAGTTTTTTGGCGCGAATTTTGCAATTGTCTGCTTACTATTTAAATGCCCCTGTCACATAGCCTTAGTACCACTCGTGAGGAAGGCTTAGTTGCCGAAACGCGTTAGTGGGCTAATTTTAATTTTTGCTGCTGTTGATCCTGCCTGCCTCTGCCCTATTTTGGACAACCAACTAAGTCCTATATTTTTGGACTTTTCCAGTGGACAGTGCTGTGCTGATCTTTGTATGCAGTATCTTTACATCAAGGAGCTGAGTATCTTGGGTTATTATATCCCTCCCTGTTTTTGTTTCCCATCTGCTTTAATACATGTATTTGGGTCACTAAATATACATACCTGTATGTCTCCTTTGCCCTAGCATTACCTGAGTTGCAATAGGTTTACACCTTGCTAGTGATATTCTTTACTGCTATCAGTATAACACTCATGTTATTTTCTGTAAGAATTTTTTCATGCATATATATGTAGACCTGTGATGCTCTATAGTCTCTTATACATGTGGTGACCGGCCGGTCTATATTGCCTTATTGTGGGAACTTTTGTTCCCACAGTAAGCTAGGTTCTTAAGGGCATTATTTCTTTTTGGGTCCATTATTATATGTTGCATTCTATGTTTTTCTGTTTTTTTTTTTTTTTGTCCATTGGGTTTTTTTATTATTCATTAGTCAGGCAGGCTCTCCAGTTAGTTGTTTGTATGTCTGTTATTTTTTTCTAATTTAATTAAAGTACCCCTTTTATTCTTTGCAAACATTTGTCTGAGTGCTATTTTAGAGGGTTTTTTTTTTGTGTTTCCATATCTATCTCCTTCCTCTAGCACCACCTACAGCTTACATTTTTGTTATAACTATTATATATATATATAAACTGTAAATATTACTGTATGTTCACATATATATATATTTATGAAAGAAAAAAGAAAACAAACAGGCGCACACCTAGTGCATTAAAGTATAACAATAGTTTTATGGAACATTAAAAACAGACAAATGCCCACTCACAAGTGTAACGGTATTAAAATGCAGTTATGAGATAGGCCCTCATAAGCCAGTGGTAGCGTCCGGGCCAGCAATGGTGTCCTCTCATGCGCGGTCTCCTTCTACCGGAAGTGACGTTCACCCGGTCTGGTGTCCCGCAAAACGGAAGTCCCTCCAGGAAACCGAGCCCTCGCTTGCCTGCTTCTGGCTGCTGCACCACCAAGAGAACCAAAGATATATCCACTGTTCTGTTCGGCTGAGCCTCTCAAAATCTGCGTTTCTCTCAATCCGCAATGTAGCTCTCAGTGGGAATAGTGCCTCCTCTGCTATATATATATATATATATATCTATATATATATATATATAAACTGTAAATATTACTGTATGTTCACATATATATATATATTTATATATATATATATATATATATATATATATATATATATATATATATATATATATATATATATATATATATATATATATAACAATGAAAAGAAAAAGAAAAGCGTCCCAACTCAGCACTCAAGTATATTCAGTACAAATATCAAAGAAAATTATGATTTATTGAACAGCACACATAATCAAACATAAAATACAAAAAATATTAAAACAAACCCTGACATCCTCCTGTGATAGAATATGTATCAGACCGGGGAAATCCCCTATGAAGATACTGATGGACCCTAATACCCAAGGCAAGGGAAAAAATCCTATAAGCACAAAATATATGTAGAAGGGGTTAAAAAAAAACCTTGAATCTACAAGGCCGGCCTCACCCCTAGTAAATATAAAACCACACAGCAAGCATAGATAACACATGCACCAAATTGCCTAATACATGCTGATGTCAAATACATATTTTATATACATACACCGTAAATGCAGTTGGTATAATCAAGGCAAACCAGGCACAGTACCAAAAGGAGACAGTTAGTACTGGATCAACAATGGTTAACAGTTCACATCAGTTACCATAGTCCATGAGACCATCCGTGCCACACTGTGATAGTAAAATGTCCAAAGGGTAAAGATCTTCCAATTAAGGGGTCCATCCGCAGGGGAGTCAGGGAAAAACAGACGCCCCGACACATGTTTCCCCCTTGCTTCATCATGGGGCTTAAAATAATGCATGCTAACAAGGATTTAAATAGCACACTGATTATAATGCCATCCAGCCTGCAGATGTGCAAAGGTGGAAGAGTGGCTCAAAAAGCAAACCAGAATTAGCTCTGCATAGTCATTAGTTACTTCCCCTGTGCATAAAACAGAGTTGAAAGGAAAAAAAAACAAAAAATTGTGTGTATCTTTACACATGTCCCTGGTCTTGTTGTAAAACATATATATATATATATATATATATATATATATATATATATATATATATATATATATATATAGTGACAAACGGCTTACTCCGGGGCTCCGCCGTCTGTCCGGGACTGTTAGAACACGGTCTTTTAGGGTAGGTTAAATGATGAGACGTCACGTACTGTTCCTTTAAACAGGCTATGCCTGGTTTATTTAGTCCCAGGCACTGAGACTGCCACAGTGCAAATAGAAAACAAAGCCAAACAAAAAGCTGCTCATCTGAGCGATAACTTAAACGTAGATATCCATGACTCAGGGTTGGAAGTGGCTTGTCCACTTCCACCAACAAAATAAGTACCTTTGCAGTCTTAGACAAACGAACAGAATGATTGAACCTGTTTGGGGAAGAGGCTTCTCCCCCCCCCCCCCCCCCTCTGTAGTTCAGCAGTCTTCCAGCCTCCAGGCTCTTGGGGAGGGGGAGAGGAAACAGGAAACAGGTCTTATATACCTGATCTCTAATCAGCATGACAGGTGACAGAAAACAGGCAGCAGACAAACTGTGGAATGGAGTGCATGTACCACGAGGCTGCCCTTTTCAGCCTAGACAGGACAGAAACTGTTCAGTATCCTGGGAGCCCTGTATATGGAATTTATTACCTTCCCCTGGTTTCTGTCACATATCCTCCCCCCCAGCTCAGACCTCGAGGGAAGAGCGACCATGGATATTAGGGGGTGCATCCTTGACAACCCGTCGGCATTGCCATGTTTGTGCCCTGACCTGTGTTCCACAGAAAATTTAAAGGGTTGTAAGCTTAGGAACCACCTGGTCACTCTAGCATTCTTCTCCCTGTTTTGACACATCCAGGTAAGGGGTGCATGATCTGTGACCAACCGGAATTTTCTCCCCAACAGATAATATTTGAGCGTCTCTACAGCCCACTTTATTGCGAGACACTCTTTCTCGACTATGGAGTAATTTTTCTCCTGGGGATTTAGTTTCCTACTTAAATAAAAGATGGGGGGCTCCTCCCCTTGAGACTCCTGGGAGAGTACCGCCCCCAGCCCTACCTCAGATGCGTCGGTTTGGACAACGATCTCTTTGGAGAAGTCAGGTGTGACCAACACTGGTTGGGCACAGAGAGCTTCTTTCAGGCTTCTAAAGGCCTGTTCAGTTTCGGGGGACCACTTTACCATTAGCGGTTCTCTTGCTTTTGTGAGGTCAGTTAGTGGGGTTGCCTTAGTTGCAAAATTGGGAATAAACCTTCTATAGTAGCCAATTAACCCCAAAAAGGTCCTTACTTGTTTTTTTGTAACTGGCCTTGTCCAATTTTGTATCGCCTCTACTTTGAGTGTTTGTGGTTTGAGTAACCCTCTACCAATAGAATACCCCAGATACTTGGCCTCTTCCAGACCAATAGTGCATTTAGCGGGGTTAGCAGTTAGTCCGGCAGACCGAACTGCGTCGAGCACAGCTTGGACCTTTGGAAGGTGGGACTGCCAATCTTCACCATGGATTACCACATCATCTAGGTAGGCGGCAGCATACCGAGCATGTGGTTTTAAAATTTTATCCATCATTCTTTGGAATGTGGCGGGAGCTCCATGTAAGCCAAAAGGCAGCACCTTATACTGAAAGAGGCCGTCTGGGGTTGAGAAGGCTGTTTTTTCTTTTGCCCTTTCTGTGAGGGGAACCTGCCAGTAACCTTTTGTTAGGTCTAGGGTTGTGAGATATCGGGCTTTGCCCAGTCTCTCTACAAGTTCATCCACCCTGGGCATAGGATAAGTATCAAATTTTGACACCGCGTTTAGTTTCCGGTAGTCATTACAAAACCTTGTTGTACCGTCTGGCTTTGGGACTAAAACTATAGGGCTGTTCCACCCACTTTGGGATTCCTCAATTACGCCTAGTTTTAGCATTTTTTTAACCTCTAAACTTAAAGCCTCTCTCATGGCCTCTGGGATTCGGTACGGTATAAGGTTAACTCGGACCCCCGGTTCAGAGACTAGGTCATGTTCAATTACGCTAGTTCTACCCGGCTGTGTAGAGAAGACTTCTTTGTTTCTTCTCACTAAATTCTGGACCTCTCGTTTCTGATGCAAGGACAGGGTTTCAGCTATGCTAACCTCTGGGTCAGTTTCTTGATTCTCTGACGGACCTGGGGGTACTAGGGTTAACAAGACCTCTCTATCTTTCCAGGGTTTGAGTAGGTTTATATGGTAAATTTGCTCAGGTTTCCTCCTACCTGGCTGTCTCACCTTATAATTTACTTATCCCACTCTTTCCAAGACCTCATATGGCCCATGCCATTTAGCAAGGAATTTACTCTCCACGGTGGGAACCAGAACTAGTACCCTATCACCTGGAAAAAAAATTCTGACCCTGGCACCCTTATTATATGTATTCCTCTGTGCTTCTTGAGCTTTCTCCATGTGTTCCCTCACTATGGGTAGGACTGCAGCAATGCGGTCCTGCATCTGGGCAACATGCTCTATTACACTTCTGTAAGGGGTAACCTCGTGTTCCCAAGTCTCTTTGGCTATATCCAGTAAGCCTCTTGGGTGTCGGCCATACAATAGTTCAAACGGGGAGAAGCCTGTGGATGATTGGGGAACTTCCCTAATGGCAAATAACAGGTATGGTAACAAACAATCCCAGTTTTTTCCATCCTTATCGACCGCCCGGCGTAACATGCTCTTTAAGGTTTTATTGAACCTTTCCACTAAACCATCTGTTTGTGGATGATAGACTGAGGTTCTGAGATGCTTGATTTTTAGGAGTTTACATAGCTCTTTTGTTACTTGGGACATAAATGGTGTTCCCTGGTCAGATAAGATCTCTTTAGGAATTCCGACCCGGGAAAACAGAACTACTAACTCTTTTGCTATGTTTTTAGCAGAGGTGCTACGTAGGGGAACTGTCTCCGGATATCGGGTGGCATAATCTAATATTACCAATATATGCTGATGTCCCCTAGCAGACTTTATTAGGGGTCCTACTAGATCCATAGCAATCCGGTCAAATGGTACCTCTATTATGGGAAGGGGTACCAATGGGCTGCGGTACGCTTTGAATGGGGTGGTGATCTGACATTCTGGGCATGAGGAGCAATAGTTTGTAATTTCTGCCAGAACCCCAGGCCAATAGAAGCTTCGGAGAACCTTTTCTTTTGTCTTTTCCACCCCTAGGTGTCCCCCCAATGGATGACTATGTGCGAGGTGTAGTACTACGTTACGGAATGTCTGTGGTACCAACAATTGTTTAGTTGTAACTGATTTCCTTTTATCAACCCGATATACTAGGTCGTACTCTACCTCTAAGTAGGGGTAAGCAAGTGACCTATCTGGTTGGCCAGGAGTACTATTCAGGTCCCGTATATTTTCCCTTGCTACCGCTAATGTGGGGTCCTCCCACTGGGCCTTCTTAAAACTCCCAGGACTGACCTCTAGGTCAGTGAGGGTCTTATCCGTTCTGGGGTGGTAAGTGCCTGATCAACATCTTGATTTGGGGTATTCCCTACCAAATTAGTGATGGGGAAGGGAATTTTACAGCACTCCTCCTTTTCCCCCTTCTTATTTGGGCCCTCGTCAACATCCATTTCTGAAAAAGGGAAAGGATTTATTTCTTCTAATACTTCGTTATGGTCCGCTATTGAACTCTGGGCACTATTCTGAGCGGGGGACCACATTTTTAGAAAATGGGGAAAGTCGGTCCCTATTAACACATCATGTGCCAGTTTGGGTACAATACCCACCTTGAAATCTAAAGAACCAAACTCTGTTTCAAAAAAAACATCAACAGTGGAATATTCATGATTATCCCAATGTATACAACAAATTGCCACTCTTTGTGAACTGTTTACCTGTTTCTTCTTAATGGGCAACAGGTATTCGGACACTAGTGTGACCATGCTCCCAGAGTCAAGAAGTGCCCGAACCCTCTTACCATTAACCTTTACAAATGCCCACAGATGGTTATTCAAGGGGTCCTCTGGGCTAGGGCCCATACATTGGGACCACAGCAAATAAGGTTCCACGCTGTTGCATTGCATGGGTTCATCATTTAGTGGGCAGATTGTTGCTGTGTGGCCCCTCTCATAACAATTTACACATTTAGGTACATAGTCTCTGTCCCACTTAGAGCCTTTTCCCGGCTCCCCATGTTGGCTATTGCCCTTAGTGTGCGAGCCACTTTTGCTGGTGCTGCGTGAAGGTGGTTGCCGCTCTTCAGCGCCCCTTAATCCCGGTACCCTTTTACCGTCTCTGGAAGAGTCCTGGAACCTCGGGTAGTGGGGTTGCTCCACGACTGTGGGTTGTGGGTGATCTTCTGCTGCATTTTACCTTTCTACGAGGGCCACAAGCTCATCCGCATTGTGGGGGTCACTCCGACTGACCCAATGGCGTAAGGCAGAGGGAAGTTTCCTCAAGAACTGGTCCATGACCAACCGTTCCACGATGTGGCTTGCTGAGTTGATCTCGGGTTGTAGCCACTTCCGGGCGAGGTGGATGAGGTCATACATCTGGCTTCGGGTGGCTTTATCCATCGTGAAGGACCATGCGTGAAACCTTTGGGCACGAACAGCCGTGGTTACGCCGAGGCGGGCGAGGATCTCGAACTTCAATTTTGCATAGATGTTAGCTTCGGCTGGCTCTAGATCAAAGTAAGCCTACTGGGGTTCGCCGCTTAGGAAGGGTGCAATTAGACCAGCCCACTCAGCTTCTGGCCATCCCTCTCTCTGTGCCGTGCGTTCAAACATGAGAAGATAGGCTTCCACATTATCCGAGGGTCCCATCTTCTGAAGGTAGTGGCTTGTCCTGGTCATTTTCGGGACTGGGGCTGCCTCTGCCAGTGGAAGGTTACTGATAGTCCCCCTCAGGATCTCGAGTTCCTGCTGCAAGCCCTGGGCGAACCGTTGTTGCCCCTCTCTCAGCAAGCGGTTTGTTTCTTGCTGGCTTGCATTAGTCTCTTGCTGGATTTTATTCGCCTGTGGCAGGGCTTCATTTGTGTCTTTCTGGACAGCGATATTGCGTACCAGCGCACTCACCACGTCGTCCATCTTGTTTGGAGAGAGTAAAAAAAAAACTTTTTTTTTTTTTTTAAAGTTCTTTAACCCGCAGACCTTTTAGTGTTCTGCCCGCATTCTCCACCATATGTGACAAACGGCTTACTCCGGGGCTCCGCCGTCTGTCCGGGACTGTTAGAACACGGTCTTTTAGGGTAGGTTAAATGATGAGACGTCACGTACTGTTCCTTTATCAGGCTATGCCTGGTTTATTTAGTCCCAGGCACTGAGACTGCCACAGTCCAAACAGAAAACAAAGCCAAACAAAAAGCTGCTCATATGAGCGATAACTAAAACTTAGATATCGCTGACTCAGGGTTGGAAGTGGCTTGTCCACTTCCACCAACAAAATAAGTACCTTTGCAGTCTTAGACAAACGAACAGAATGATTGAACCTGTTTGGGGAAGAGGCTTCTCCCCCCCCCCTCTGTAGTTCAGCAGCCTTCCAGCCTCCAGGCTCTTGGGGAGGGGGAGAGGAAACAGGAAACAGGTCTTATATACCTGATCTCTAATCAGCATGACAGGTGACAGAAAACAAACTGTGGAATGGAGTGCATGTACCACGAGGCTGCCCTTTTCAGCCTAGACAGGACAGAAACTGTTCAGTATCCTGGGAGCCCTGTACTGTATATGGAATTTATTACCATCCCCTGGTTTCTGTCACAATATATATACAAACAAGAAACAACAGCGCAATTTTAAACAAAATGTTAACGTGGTGGAAATAGTATACACACCACCTACTAGCCAATTCAGTCAATATAAAAAAGGTACATACCCGTACAATCCACTAACCCTACAGACTGCAGCCAAGTTAGGTCTGCGGCTCCACAATCGCCACCTTGAATGTATGTAGAAGAGTGACCTAGGCGCACATATGCAGTAAAAAACAGAGATAATACTGTGCGCTACTATCTAACCCAGAATTTGGAATATAAATATAGTGCAGTGACTAAACCACATAAATAAGTGACCAAGAAATAAATCACAATAACCACAGTGAGGGTGTATATATGAAGAAATTATATCACATGACCGTGTATTTGTAGAGGCGTCTGCTGCTATAAACACAGGGGGTGGCTCAGCACCCCCCAGACTCTAAGAAAGGGAAACAAAAGAAAAGAAATGGAAACATATGCCTCAGGGAGGAAGGTCCCATTCTGTAGGACCGAAACGTTGGGTTTCTGGATGTATTTTTGCTTTCACTAATACACTTTGATTTTCAACATTGAGTGCTGTCTCTTGTTTACAAATCCTTGGAACGGTAACATATAAATATATATATATATATATATATATATATATATATATATATATATATATATATATATATGTGTATATTAACATACACACCCAGCAAGCTCAAACGCCCACACCCACCTAATCTTGACTATATGTAATGCCACATAGAGTGCAACTGGGCTTTTGTGGCACACAAATACAGCAAACACAGGGGGTGCCCAGTGCTACGTCCAAATGACAAAACATACATGGTAATAATTACAAGAAATGATGCTTCAGTATAAATAATAATGCTAATGCTATTACATACATGTATGTTTTGTCATTTGGACGTAGCACTGGGCACCCCCTGTGTTTGCTGTATTTGTGTGCCACAAAAGCCCAGTTGCACTCTATGTGGCATTACATATAGTCAAGATTAGGTGGGTGTGGGCGTTTGAGCTTGCTGGGTGTGTATGTTAATTTAATTTCTGACTGGAATCACTTGTATGGAGGTTGTGGCACCTCCCCCAGAGCTCACGTCACCTCCCCCTTTTTAATTGTGGATCTTCTCCTCTTGCCTCAGGTAATGAATCTATTATGGTTCTTCCCCCTCACACAGAGGTATAGGGAACTAATGTAGTGTAGTGTAGGACTTGCACTTATTATGGTTTACCTTGACGATTTGGTGTGCAAGCTTATGATGTTTTGGCCAAAATTTCTAACTAAAAAAACATATTTTAATATTAATAGCATTAGCATTATTATTTACACTGAAGCATCATTTCTTGTAATTATTACCATGTATGTTTTGTCATTTGGACGTAGCACTGGGCACCCCCTGTGTTTGATATATATATATATATATATATATATATATATATATATATTTATATATATATATATATATAATATGTACAAAAAACACAAAAAGAAAGCGCCCGATCCTAGTACAATAAGTCCAAAAAAATACACATTTAATGTCCCTTCAAATTCCAACAAAATGCAAACTCACAAACAACAAAGTTAAAATAGCATGTTATGAGGTATACATATGCACTAAACGAGGACTCAGCTACTCAGCTCCATCGATCACTTCACCGCATGGAATCGCATAGCTCCTCTGGGTCTACGTCCAGCAGGAACTCAGGGAGCGACACAGTTTCTCTTGATGTCCTCCGGCAACACAACTGGCGTGTATTAGGTTCCGGACAGAGCTGTGTACTGCGTGCAAGCTGATATTGCAGATGATAGTGTCTATGAGTCCAGGATGCCAAGGTGAGCACCCACACTAGCAACGCAACATACACCCTATGCGTTTCTTCACATTACGTGATTTTATCAGGGGATTCATCTTAGATAAAATTCATTAGTATTTATATTTAAATGATCCAGTAAAATAAGATCTAGCTAAATGGCCTGATTGGTAACAGTTGGAGATTTGCTTGTGTCACATTAACTCTTTGTATATTACCAATAAACGTGATTGGTATAGGGAAATTGGGTGGGTGGAAGGGTAGCAGAGTAATTGGAAATATAAAAATCACTCACACGGCCATTTGTGAGTGTAAACACATCACATTATAGGCAGCTTTAGCCTGGAGCTTGCTTCATGAATCACTGGTCTTGAAGGTGATCTCAGGAGAAATGGAGGGAAAACAACAATGGGTGTATGTCACTGATAAGTGACAATGTAATGGAGAAATATATAAAAACCACTCACTTGGCCATATGTGAGTGTGGACACTCAAAATTCTACTGGCTTCCGCTAGGTAGTAGGTTTTGTCCATAAGGACAACTCATCCCCCCTTATCTGCCTGTTTGCAAATAATATCGTTGTCATCCATTACATTTCTTAAAGCACTTCTCTCTTGTTTACTAAGATTATCTCTATATTCTTTAGGTTTTTTTGTAATTTCCTCTAAGTCTTCTAGTATCGCTTGACTAAACACTTCTAGATGATTGCCCTTGCGCCCACTGGGATAAAATTTCGATCTGTTTTTAAGTGTTAAGTGTTTATAAGGATCTTCTTGGGGAGGTTCACTAATGATTGTCTCATTTAACATGCTATTTTCTCTCGTCATTGCTTCCTTATTCAGGAAAAATCTTTTCAACGTTAATTGTCTGATGAATTTATGGCAATCAATGTACAAATTAAAACCATTTGGACCTTGAGAGGGTGCAAAATGAAGATCTTTTGGAAATAAGTTGCTTCTCTGCGTCTGTCAATGTTTTATGACTCAGATTAAAAATATTGGGGGCTATGTACTATGCTCCGTTAAGTCGTTTTAAGAGCGCAAAGTGCTCTTAGAACTTGATGTTCCGCCAAACACGATTCACTACGCCACGCAAACAGGCACTTTGCGTTCTTAAACTGACTTTTTCCTGGAAATTTTTCAATGTCCAACTTTACTCGTACGATAACCTGTTTGCGTTCAATTCTGCCCTTCTCCGGGATTCAATAAGCTACGCAAAGTTATCATACGAGAAAGTTGCGTTCAAAAAATATCGCCAGCTCAAAGCAGGTGATACAAAAGCTGGACTTTGAAAAATTTATTTGTTTACATTTTTGCGTGCGCAACACCCATACAACAGGCCTGCGGGTGTCCCCAGCTGACCCCACGGGGGTCCCCGAGGGAGGCCGGGGGTCGCGTGGGTGTCCCCGGCTGACCCCGCGGCCGTCCCGGGGTCCCGCGGGTGTCCCGGGGTACCCGTGGGCCTGCGGTACCAATGCGTGTCTACAAAAATACTAAACAATATTTCTAACTAAATACACCCCCCCAACACATACAGTACAATAATGTGAAAAATAACTATTATCCAGAAATGGATAATAGATTATTTGCCCATTATTAAACACTGCATTAGCATACCTAAATAAAGTCAATAAAAACAGTAGCCAGCTAATCCAATGAATACAAGCAGTAACAACATCAAGAATGAATTAATTAAACCATTAACCAATGAAACCAATTAATTCCTAAACCAACTCAAAATGAATAGTAACACTAACCAATCAAAGCAATGAATTACTACAACATTAATGAATGTAAACATTAAAAGACAAAGAAATACATTCAAACAATATCTGAAATAACCATAAAACGCACTAGCTAACATAATACAACATTAACTACAAACGAACACCAATCGCAAACATTTTATTACATTAAGCAGGAAAAAAACAAACAATCACATCCACATAAGAAATTGAAAAAACCAACAGCAATACCAAGCCACAAATGCCCCCCAAATATTGTCATAATAATGTATTCATCTGTACCCTAAACTGTTACAGATTAATATATTATCAGTCAATGCACCTCCCCCAAAAAATAAAAAAACACATCCAATGAAGAAACCTGTATATAGAGACATTTACAAACATTCAATATATTACTTACCATTAGAAGCGGTGGCCCTCCGATTCCCGGGGTAACAGGAAGCTCACATTCCTTGAAGGCCTCCAACTGCATCCGATGCCATCCGCCATGAAGATCCGGATCAGGTACCCAAATCTTCTTTTTTCTTTCTTTAATCACCTTCTTCTATCTTCATCTGTCACCATTTTTGATCTTCTTTATCTTCTATCTTCATCTGTCAATCCAAAAAAACCCCATGGTAAATCCCAACCGATGTTGTCTCGTCGTCTTCTTGGGCTCAAATGAGGCGTCATGGCCTTAAATAGGGCTTGTGACGTCGCATTTAGCCTCAAAATGGTTAACAGCCACCTGATTGGCTGTTCAAACCATGTTCCGAATTTAATTTTTTTTTGTCATGACGTCACTTAAAGGGAATGATGCCAGCCAATCAGAATGTCTGTGCTTCATTTGCCTTTAAGATGACTTCACTAAATCCAAGATGGCCGGCGTCACATGGTATTTCAGCCAATCAGAGTGTGGAATTGGTTCCCACGATCTGATTGGCTGAAATACCATGGAACGCCGGCTTCGTCACGTCATCTTAAAGGCAAATGAAGCACATCCATTCTGATTGGCTGGCATCATTCCCTTTAAGTGACGTCATGTAAAAAAAAACAATTTAAGTCGGAACATGGTTTGAACAGCCAATCAGGTGGCTGTTAACCATTTTGAGGCTAAATGCGACGTCACAAGCCCTATT
Source organism: Ascaphus truei (assembly GCF_040206685.1). Taxonomy (NCBI): domain Eukaryota; kingdom Metazoa; phylum Chordata; class Amphibia; order Anura; family Ascaphidae; genus Ascaphus; species Ascaphus truei. Next base: position 292,790,782 of record NC_134485.1, read on the forward strand.
TAAGGCCATGACGCCTCATTTGAGCCCAAGAAGACGACGAGACAACATCGGTTGGGATTTACCATGAGGTTTTTTGGATTGACAGATGAAGATAGAAGATAAAGAAGATCAAGAAATTGTGACAAATGAAGATAGAAGAAGGTGATTAAAGAAAGAAAAAAGAAGATTTGGGTACCTGATCCGGATCTTCATGGCGGATGGCATCAGATGCTGTTGGAGGCCTTCAAGGTACGTGAGCTTCCTGTTACCCTGGGAGTCGGATGGCCACCGCTTCTAATGGTAAGTAATATATTGAATGTTTGTAAATGTCTCTTTTTACAGGTTTCTTCATTGGATGTGTTTTTTGATTTTTTGGGGGAGGCGCATTGACTGATAATATATTAATCTGTTCCACTTTAGGATACAGATGAATACATTATTATGACAATATTTGGGGGGCATTTGTGGCTTGGTATTGCTGTTGGTTTTTTCAATTTCTTATGTGGATGTGATTGTTTGTTTTTTTCCTGCTTAATGTAATAAAATGTTTGCGATTGGTGTTCGTTTGTAGTTAATGTTGTATTATGTTAGCTAATGCGTTTTATGGTTATTTCAGATATTGTTTGAATGTATTTCTTTGTCTTTTAATGTTTACATTCATTAATGTTGTAGTAATTCATTGCTTTGATTGGTTAGTGTTACTATTCATTTTGAGTTGGTTTAGGAATTAATTAGTTTCATTGGTTAATAGTTTAATTAATTCATTCTTGATGTTGTTACTGCTTGTATTCATTGGATTAGCTGGCTACTGTTTTTATTGACTTTATTTAGGTATGCTAATGCAGTGTTTAATAATGGGCAAATAATCTATTATCCATATCTGGATAATAGTTATTTTGCACATTATTGTACTGTATGTGTTGGGGCGGAGGGGGGGGGGGTGGGGTTGTGTATTGATGTTAGTTAAATCTTTTTTTATTATATATGTGTTTCGTAGTGTAGATGTGCAGGGGGTCTCAGGAGCTGAACAGCATTTGTTTCAGGTCCGAGGACCCCCTACTTCAGGAGATACAGGCCCCGTTATGGGGTGCCGGTATCCCCTGCACTTTCAAGCGTCCGCGTCACGTGACCGGGACATTGAAATTCGGCAGGGGATACCGGTACCCCATAACGGGGCCCTGTATCTCCTGAAGTAGGGGGTCCTCGGACCTGAAACCAATGCTGTTCAGCTCCGGAGACCCCCTGCTCGTGTACACTATTATTCAAATGTATTTATTTAGTGTACGATCGCATGCAGATGGCAAATCTCCATGCAAATGTTACATGCGGCTTTTTTTTCTTGCAACTAGCGTACGTGAAGTTTAAGAACGCTAGCAGGGGGGAAAAGCTTGCATGTACGATAAGCCAGTTTTTGGCCCGGCCGAGAGAAAATGGCCTCAAGGCCTTAGTGAATCGCGTCTCCAGCTTCACTTTGTATCGGACGTGACTTTTTATTTCAAACAGACGCAAAAGCACGGAGCTTAATGCATAGCCCCCATTGTTTATTTGCTTTGCTTCTTTTTTACTGGATTTTCTCCCTCCCCGTTTTCCTCGTTCTGTCTTTTTCTGTTTGGTGTGTCCTATTGTCCATGACTTGAATTCTCCCCCAGAATACTGAACCGATTCTGGGTCGTCACAGGGTGTAGCCTGTCCTGTTCTAAATGGCAAAAACTGGTGCCGAACACAGTGGAGACACCTTGGAATCATAAATTCAAGAATTATGATAAAATATTATCAGGGAATGTAAATTCTACATAAAGACCGAATTCTATACGTGATGACAATTTGAAGAATAAAGACTCTGCACAAAAGACTAGGATAGTACAGTTTCAAACAGATGTACGTAGAAAGGAGATTAGTCCCCCTAGAGAGCATCATCATTCACCACAACATAAGGACGATCATCATCAGGATTGACTGGAGAACCAACAAACCCACATCAGATTTTCGAAGTAACTTTAGGTCATATGACAATGAAGATAATAGAGCTAGGAGATATACACCACCCCCACAGAGAAACTATAGAGAGGGACGAGATGATAGAAGATCACCTCCAAGAAGACACCATGATAGGAGAGAAAGAAGTAGGAGTCTTCCTAGGAGTAGAAGCAGTAGGAATTACACATCAGACACTTTTTTAGAACAGGACAGGATACACCATGTGACAACCCAGAATCGGTTCGGTATTCTGGGGGAGAATTCAAGTCATGGACAAAAGGACACACCAAACAGAAAAAGACAGTACGAGGAAAACGGGGAGGGAGAAAATCCAGTAAAAAATAAGCAAAGCAAATAGACAATATTTTTAATCTGAGTCATAAAACATTGACAGACGCAGAGAAGCAATTTATATCCAGAGGTATTAATTTTGCACCCTCTCAAGGTCCAAATTGTTTTAATTTGTACATTGATTGCCATAAATTTGTCAGACAATTAACGTTGAAAAGATTTTTCCTGATTATGGAAGCAATGACGAGAGAAAATAGCATGTTAAATGAGACAATCATTAGTGAACCTCCCCAAGAAGATCCTTATAAACACTCAACACTTAAAAACAGATCAACATTTTATCCCGGTGTGCACACGGTCAATCATCTAGAAGGGTTTAGTCAAGTGATATTGGAAGATTTAGAGGAAATTACAAAAAAACCTAAAGAATATAGAGATAATCTTAGTAAACAAGAAATGTAATGGATGACAACTATATTATTTGCAACCAGGCAGATAAGGAGGGAGGTGTTGTCCTTATGGACAAAACCTACTACCTAGCGGAAGCCAGTAGAATTTTGAGTGTCCACACTCACATATGGTTGTGTGAGTGGTTTTTATATATTTCTCCATTACATTGTCACTTATCAGTGACATACACCCTTTGTTGTTTTCCCTCCATTCTCCTGAGATCACCTTCAAGACCAGTGATTCATGAAGCAAGCTCCAGGATAAAGCTGCCTATAATGTGATGTGTTTACACTCACAAATGGCCGTGTGAGTGATTTTTATATTTCCAATTACCCTGCTACCCGTCCACACACCCAATCTCCCTATACCAATCACGTTTATTGGTTTACTAATTTTGTTCTTTGTTTTCTTCTGGTTTGCGCTTGCCTCATTGTGTTTTCCAATTGTGTGAGGATCCTGGGAGATCCTCTGCTGGCTGAGCAGCAGCAAAGACCTACGGCTAGTATTGCATTATTATTTTATTTATGTGTACTATTGTCGCCTACAGACGTCTATTTCAGATTCCCATAAGGTTCTGGGTACTATTGTGACTAATTGGTTGGAGCGAAACAGTTTTCCAATATATTGGTAAAAATGATGTTTGGTTTTACTGGGAGGCACTGTGCAAGTTTATTATCACAAAGCAACATGGGCCAATGTTTATTTAAAATTTGACGTATCTTTGGTGCCATTTCATTATATTGTGTTATGAAAGATACACTATAATTGGACGCCCTATGTGCCTGATGATTACTTTTTTTGTATTCTAAAAGTGTGTCTCTCTCCAGCTTCTCTACTTGTAAAAGAGCCTCTTCTAAGAGGCTCTCTGGATACTTTCTCTCAATGAATTTTTGTTTTAGCTCGCCCGCCTGAACCACAAATTCCTCTTGACTGGAGCAATTGCGCTTCAGGCAGACGAGCTGTCCCTTAGGGATATTGCGTATCCAGCTGGGATTATGCCTGCTATCAGCCCTCAGGTAATTATTTGAAGGTACTGGCTTGAAAAAAGTTTTTGTTTGTATAGAGTTCTTTACAACAGAAATACTCAGATCTAAAAATTCAATACGATTTATGTTGTAATTGAATGTAAATTTAAGATACCCATTGTTCTGATTAAGATATTTAAAAAATATATCTAGTTGTTCCTGGTTCCCTGACCAGACGAATATAACGTCATCTATAAAGCGGCGCCAGAGCACCAGGCTTGCCCCGAGGGGACAGTTGTTCCAAATATAGTCCTCCTCCAAGCTATCCATAAATAAATTTGCATAGCTCGGGGCAAACCTGGTGCCCATAGCAGTACCGCATACCTGTAAAAAAAATTGAGAATTAAAAGAAACATAATTATGAGTTAAAATAAATTGAATACTTTCTAATAATTTTTTTTTTTAATGCTGGAGTGATTGTGGGATCTGATTCTAACTTACGTGATATAGCTAGGCAGCCTTTCACATGATCGATCACGGTGTACAGTGACGTTACATTTGCTGTGACCCATATGTAGTTAGGCTGCCATTCCAGATCTCTAAGAATCTGTAAAACATGGGTGGTATCATGCAAATATGATCTAACCTTAGTTACCGAGGGTTGAAGATCGTGGTCTATAAACTGTGACAAATTTGAGGATAATAATGACCCGAAATGATCGGTCTGCCTGGTGGTCAGGTTAGGTGTTTGTGGATTTTCCGAATGAAATAAAATAACGGTGTACGTGGGAAGGGTATTAGTAAAAAATCTGCTTCATCTTGAGTAATGGCTCCACCATCTAAGCCACTCTTGAGCAAAGTACTAAACTCTGTTTCAAATTGACTTTGTGGATTTTTATTTAGGGGGAGGTATGTGGTTGTGTCCCCAAGCAGCCTCATGGACTCCTGTATATAATATTGCCGGTCCATCACCACTATACCCCCCCCTTATCTGCAAATTTTATAACTATTGATTTATTGTTTTCTAATTCATGTAGGCCACTTTCTCCTTAATATCTAGATTATCCCTTTGTATTTTGTAAGTTCGGCTAGATTCCTCTAAATCCTTTGTTACTAGTTCAACAAATGAACTCACCAAATGCCCCTGCGTAAATTTCGGATAAAATGTTGAACTTTTTTAAAAAACTTTTTTAAAAGTAGATTGATTAGTACTAGATTCTATATCATTTGTATTCTGTTGTATCTGAGAACTAATTCCATCCAGTGCAAAATATTTTTTAAGTGCCAATTTTCTTGCACATTTATGAACATCTACTGTATATAAAGATTAAAACTATTCGGCCCACAGATAGGGGCGAAAGTCAGGCCTTTACCAAGTACTCTTTTTTCAATGTCAGTCAATTGATGTTTACTGATGTTAAAAACATTTCTATGGGAATTGTTTGTTTTCACATTATTTCTATTAATACCCCCTCTTCTTCCTCTTGTACACATTTTCTTTTTTTGTGGTTCAGAGGAGGTGGGGGCTCCACAGGTGGTTTGATGACCTCCACTTGTGTAAAAATGTGTTCCCTCTCTTTTCGCCATTCTAAAAAAGAGAAACTAGTCTTAGCACTTTGTGTAGGTAAAGGAGTAAAAGTGACACTATCCAATTCACATTCAGATTCTATTTCAGAAAGTACATGGTATCTGTTACTAATAGGGATTGCCTCTTGCTGAGAAATTGTTTGTGAATCATAAATTTCTTTATCCCTTTTTTGCTGTAGATATTTATTCTTATCATGTTGAGGTAATGCTTTCTGGGAATTGGGAGCAGATATGGGAATAGGTATCAGAGGGAGATGGTGTGGCTTTTTCAATCTATTCTTAGTTCAAACAAGAATAGAATTACTCCTCTCTATTCTAATTTATTTTGCTCCTGTATAATGATTACCAGTTTTTTGTTGTTGTTGTTGTTCGGCTTTTTTGACCTGGATGTCTTTAGGTTTCTTCCAATTTCTTTGGCAACCAGTATCATAGTCGTTTTAATCTCTAAAAAACTTATTTTGCTTAATGCCCACTATTTCAAGTTCCACTAAATCTAATCTTTTTTTAACAATAGGCTCTAGTTCTAGAAGTTCTTTATTTTCCAAGAAAGGATCTAATTTTGATTTAATATCTTCAATTTGATCATCTAACTGAATTAATGATTTCCTACGAAAAAGTTTTTAAAAAAAGTTCAACATTTTATCCGAAATTTACGCAGGGGCATTTGGTGAATTCATTTGTTGAACTAGTAACAAAGGATTTAGAGGAATCTAGCCGAATTTACAAAATACAAAGGTATAATCTAGATATTAAGGAGAAAATGGCCCTACATGAATTAGAAAAGAATAAATCAATAGTTAGAAAATCTGTAGATAAGGGGGGGGGGGAATAGTGATGATGGACCGGCAATATTATATACAGGAGTCCATGAGGCTGTTTGGGGACACCACACATACCTCCCCCTAAATAAAAATCCGCAAAGTCAATTTGAAACAGAGTTTAGTACCTTGCTCAAGAGTGGCTTAGATGGTGGAGCCATTACACAAGATGAAGCAGATTTTTTACTAATATTCTTCCCACGTACACCGTTATTTTATTTCATTCCGAAAATCCACAAACACCTAACCTGACCACCAGGCAGACCGATCATTTCGGGTCATCATTATCCTCAAATTTGTCAGTTTATAGACCACGATCTTCAACACTCGGTAACTAAGGTTAGATCATATTTGCATGATACCACCCATGTTTTACAGATTCTTAGAGATCTGGTATGGCAGCCTAACTACATATGGGTCACGGCAGATGTAACGTCACTGTACACCGTGATCGATCATGTGAAAGGCTGCCTAGCTTTATCAGGTAAGTTAGAATCAGATCCCACAATCACTCCAGCATTTAAAAAAATGTTATTAGAAAGTATTCAATTTATTTGAACTCATAATTATTTTTATTTTAATTTTCAAATTTTTTACAGGTATGCGGTACTGCTATGGGCACCAGGTTTGCCCCGAGCTATGCAAATTTATTTATGGATAGCTTGGAGGAGGACTATATTTGGAACAACTGTCCCCTCGGGGCAAGCCTGGTGCTCTGGCGCCGCTTTATAGATGACGTTATATTCGTCTGGTCAGGGAGCCAGGAACAACTAGATATATTTTTTAAATATCCTAATCAGAACAATGGGTATCTTAAATTTACATTCAATTACAACATAAATCGTATTGAATTTTTAGATCTGAGTATTTCTGTTGTAAAGAACTCTATACAAACAAAAACTTTTTTCAAGCCAGTACAGGTAAATAATTACCTGAGGGCTGATAGCCAGCATAATCCCAGCTGGATATGCAATATCCCTAAGGGACATCTCGTCCGCCTGTAGCGCAATTGCTCCAGTCAAGAGGAATTTGTGGTTCAGGCAGGCGAGCTAAAACAAAAATTCATTGAGAGAAAGTATCCAGAGAGCCTCTTAGAAGAGGCTCTTTTACAAGTAGAGAAGCTGGAGAGAGACACATTTAGAATACAAAAAAGTAATCATCAGTCACATAGGGAGTCCAATTATAGTGTATCTTTCATAACACAATATAATGAAATGGCACTAAAAATACGTCAAATTTTAAATAAACATTGGCCCATATTGCTTTGTGATAACACACTTGCACAGGGCCACCTAGTAAAACCAAACATCATTTTTACCAAGGCATCTAATATAAAATCGAAAATAGCTCCTAGCTGTCCGTTAGAGCACACTGGACCAACAGTAATAAAATCTACACAAGGCTTTTTTCGTGTACAGCCCGTACGGCCTGTTCATTTAGTACAAGTACAACGTTCTTTAAATCTAATGTGACTTCAAAAGTGTATTCTATCAAATCGCTTATTAATTGCCATTCCCTATTTGTAATTTATTTTTTACAATTCCCCTGTGGCCTTCAATATGTAGGCAGGACAGGGAGAAGTTATCAAAGGAGAATTTATGAACATATCTATAATATTAAAAAAGGACTATTAACGCATAGTGTTTCCCATCATTTTCACACACATCATAATCAGAACCCAGTAGGGTTGACATGTCAGGCAATTGAACTGGTGTCGGCAAATTGGAGAGGGGGGGACCGACTCAATCGGGCTAGTCGGCGTGAAGCCTACTGGATCTATGAGTTGAAAACCCTATCTCCAAATGGCCTGAATATTGACTTTGAGTTGGGAGTTTTTTTTAAATAAAATAATATTTATATATTTACAATGTTATTTAAACTCCCATAATAAGGTTAGAATATGTGTATATACATTTTTAGAGGTACATGAGATTATGTTTAAGATGTGTTTTATCAATAGGTTCATTGAATTTAAGTATTAAAAAGAAGGAATTTTAAACTAAGGATTGTTTATAAACTATACAATTTTTAAAGTATAATGTTTTATGTTATACTGCTGCGGCCGCCTTTATCCTTCTATTTGCCGGGATAAATGCGGGGGTTTTCTCCGTTTCTTCTGGAGTTTCCCGTGCGGCGACCGCATTCATCAGTTAAGCGCTAATGGCGCTTATCATTGAAAGCGCCTGCGGCGCGGGAAACCTGACGGAAAAAAGACGCGTGCCTCCGCGATTTTAAAATTCCTGCGGTGGCGGCCGCAGGAGGATAAAGGCGGCCGCCACTGTATGTTGAGTAATAACTCTTTTATATATGTGCATGTATTATGTATTCCATGTAGTTGTTGTATTTCCATGTTGTAAGGTTCCAGTGTATCAAGTGTTAAAAGCGAGGCTGTCTTTCTAGCACTGGGTTTGATGGACCGGTAGTTGAGCCAATTATTGAGCTCGTAATAAGGATTGGTAGCCTCATATTTGCTCTAATCATAACCACCGTTACTAGCTATAACTGTGTCCATAGCCCAGTGCTATTGTACCCCTGATGAAGTGCGCATGCACACGAAAGGCGTAGGGTCAGAGTGTAAGAGTCTTTTATCAAGAACACACGTATGCGATGCACCAGCGTTCAGTGTATGGTAGCAGCAGGAATAGGAGCCTCAAGCATCGGTTCACCTCCAGCGACGGACCCTAGGATCCAGGGGAGTGTGAAAGCGTCGGAGAGTTTCAGGAGAACAGCCTGATGCCACGAGAGGAGAAGCTGTTCCTAAGACTGCAGTACACTGGGATTTTACTCACAGAGTCTTGTGAGTAGGATTTCAGTTTTAAACAGCCTGCTTATTGTTCTTATTTGTTATTTTTATCTTTATTGTAATAAATTAGCTCTTCTTGTTCAGACTTGCTTTTATTGTCTATTGTTATAGTGGCTGTTTGTCCTGTGTTTGTGTTACATGTTTGTTTGATCAACAGTATTGCACTATTATTTATTTTTCTTTATTTCATATATTACGAGTCAATTGGCTGTGGATTCATCCAATATTGGAAGTACAGAAGTTAAAGCACAGCTTTGGAGTTTTCTTCATTTGGACTTTATCAGACTGATTTTGGACATTTTAGGCGCCGTTTTGTATTGTTCTTTGTTGGCCTAGTGCTGGTGCCACAGATACCTGCACACAACCTACCCCTTCCTTGTCCCAGCTCCAACTAGTGTGGCTGTAAGTGCGTCAAATGTATCTATTTTCTGTGCAGGGGAAAAGCTGTAGCCTTATTGGCTGTGTAGTATCACATGGCTACCCTCCCTAAGGCTTATGGGACATTTAGTCCCCACTTAGAACCTCCCCTATTGGACGCTGCATTTGAGGACACTGCACATGCACTAACTTATTCTGCGCATGCGTGGCCAATCATAACATGGCAGCGCCCTGCAAAGGGGGAACCGGGGCCGTGGGAAACCCTGGCCACATTATATTGGTAAGTCTGATGCTACACCTATTATTATTGTTTCCATGTCTTGTCGCAGACCTATTACATAGAGCTTCACAGCAGTAATATAATCCTAGTAATAACAAATAATACAAATAACATATAATGGGAAGAAGTGCTTCAGACATAAAAGTAACATTTAGGAAAATGAGCCCCTGCTCTGAAGAGCTTACAATCTAGTTGGTGGTTGCACATAAGCAGCAGCAGTTTGTGGTGGCACCGAAACAGCAGTTGATGACATCTATTGTTTTCGTGGGCCCGGTTTTAAGTACTGTAATGGGTAGTTTCTGTGGAGGCACATTTAATATAGTTGCATGGGTTTGCCCCCCTCCCCCCTGGGTCACTCTCCCCACCTCTCCCCCCCTGGTGGGTTGTCTCCGCATTGGAGAGCCGCACTGAGGGTCCCTCCATCTCCCCCGCTACACTCTGTATCCAGGCTCTTGTCATGGGAAATCCAAGAGCATCGGAGCCCATGGCTCCGAAAACTCTGCCCTGTATAAAATGTCGTTCATAAAACTAATCTCGCTCAACGTAAATGGCCTCAATTCAGTAAAATAAAGGAAACTAGCACTACAGGAATTTAAAAAATCAAAAGGAGACATTATATTTATTCAAGAAACCCACTTCAACTCCCCTTCGCCGCCAAACACATTAAAAAATCTATTCCCTCAAGCATTTTACGCATCATCCCAAAGCATAAAAAGAGGAGTAGCCATCCTAATCAGGAATAATGTGCCTTTCGTCCTCACCAAATCACATTCCGACCCAGACGGGCGGTTCTTGGTGGTCCATGGCACCCTTTTGGGTACACCTGTAACACTTGCTAACGTTTATGCTCCCAACGAGAACCAAATCCCGTTTATAAAAAAGCTACTTGACTCCTTAGAGCAGCAATCCCTCACCTCCTTGATTATAGGAGGGGACTTTAATATGGTTGCCTCACATGCGCAAGATAAATCTGCGGCCCCAACCAGCCCTCCCTCAACAACCCCGCTTAGTCCCCACTGTATCCAGTCCCAAAAAAAAGCCAAAATATTTAGGGATATTATGGAAGAATTTTCCCTTGTAGATATATGGAGGGCTCAGCACCAGCATCAAAAAAACTAAACTTTTTTCTCTACCCCTCATCAGTCCTACTCGAGGATCGACTATTTTCTAGGCACCAGAAACATCCTCTAGGCATCCTCCCACTCGAATATAGGCCCAATTACCTGTTCCGATCATGCCCCTGTCGAACTCACTCTCTCTCTGTCCTTTGTTAAGAATAACCCATACAAATGGAAGTGGAACGACTCCCTGCTTAACTGCCCAGAAACAGAGATTGCAATCAGACAAAAACTCTCAACTTTTTTCCAAATCAATGCGGGTTCAGTCTCAGCTCCAGCAATGCTGTGGGAGGCCCATAAGGCCTCGATTAGAGGCGACCTGATCTCGATCACCCCATATAAGAAGAAACAGAAACACAAGCTCCAAAAGATCTCACAGATAAGATCTCACAGTTGGAACACCAGCATAAAATCACTGCGTCCAAAAAAACGCTAAAACAACTAGCACAAACCAGAACGACCCTTAAAAAAATGTAGCTTGATGAGGTAGAGAGAGCACTGAGGTGGACCAAACAAAAGTTCTACGACAGGGGCAACAAGGCAGATAGACACCTGGCCGCAAAACTCAGAGGAATTCGAGTTAAATCCCAGATTTCCAGAATCCGCACTAAAAATGGGCAAGTCTCGTATATCGAGAAAGAGATAGCACAGGAATTCGCAGATTTCTACTCTGAGCTGTACAACCTCCACCCCCCAGACCGAGACCCGGTAACTCCCGAAACAATCTCTCAATATCTGGAACAGTGTATCCTCCCCTCCCTCTCTAACGAGGAAAAAGAAAATCTAAACAAAATAAATTCCCAGGAAGAACTGTCTAGAGCCAACGGTTCCCTTAAGCTAGCCAAAACAACCGGCCCTGACAGATTCTCCAAAGGCTACTATAAAACATTTATGCCGACTCTATCCCCCTATCTGCTCGATATGTTTAACTCCTTTCTGTAGGGGGAACCGATCACCTCCTTAATTACCACAGCAAATCTAGCTATTATCCACAAGGAAGGTAGAGGCCCGCTCCGGATCGGTAATTATAGGCTAATCTCCCTACTAAACACTGATCTCAAAATCTACAGCAAGATCTTGACAAACAGACTCAACCCAATTCTCCCCCGACTCATCTATGTGGATCAAGTAGGTTTTGTGTCAGGTAGACAGGCATCTGACTATACCCGCAAAATTGTGGATATCATTGACCACGTGCATCTCACAGGAACCAAAGCAATCATTCTGAGCCTCGACGCAGAAAAAGCATTCGACAGAATCAAATGGGCTTTCTTAGACCAAACGATGCTGAGGTTTGGCTTCTGCGGTCCCTTCTTACAGGAGGTTAGAGCTCTCTATCAAAACCCAACAGCATATGTTAAACATTCGGGCGGTATTTCGGACCCAATCACTATTAGGAACGGGACCAGACAGGGCTGCCCACTCTCCCCGTTACTATTCGCTCTACAATTGAACCTCTAGCGGCCAAAATAAGAGAAGAAAAAAGCATTAAGGGGATTCAATTCAATGAAAAAGAATACAACATTTCCCTGTTCGCCGATGATGTGATTCTGACCCTGGCTGACCCCATACCTCCGCCCTAATCTTCAAAGGCTAATGCACCAATTTGGTACAGTCTCTGACTATAAAATTAACATGGATAAGTCAGAAGCCCTCAATTTATCCCTTCCAGACCCGATGTGGAAACTTTTACAATCTAACTATAAATATAAGTGGAGTACTACTCACATCAAATACCTTGAGTGAAAATCTCAAGCTCCTTCGGGTCCCTTTACCAGCATAACTACCCCCCCCAATCTGCTGAAGAAAGGAGAGATCCTGTCCTTCCAGAAACTCTGAGACAAATTTCAATCCCAAGATCTCCACCTGTTCAAGTTCCTGCAAATTAGGCATTTTCTATTATCACTTTCCCAAAATTCCAAATTCCCCACACTAACTAGATTTTAGTCTCTTTGCATCAAAGGCACCTACCAGAGGGGTCTGATATCGGAGATCTATAGGGGGATGGAGTTGGCATCCGACCCCCCGAGCCACCATTACATGCAAAAATGGTCCGAGGACCTTAACATACAAATAGATATTGAAGTCTGGGAGGATGTCTGGGAGTTGGCCGCTAAAACCTCAATTTGCACAGTAACAAAAGAAAACATCTACAAAATTTTATTCCAGTGGTACCTGACCCCGGCTAGGCTGAGCCAGATCTTCTCCGGCACACCTGACCTGTGCTGGAGGGGATGTGGTCAAAAGGGTGACATGGCCCATATTTGGTGGTCATGTCCAGAGATCCAGAGGTTCTGGACCATGATCCAGATGCTCCTCTGTGAGACCTCTGGGCTTCTTTTTCCCCTGACCCCTTGACCTTTGTGCTGAGAAAGCCCATCGATGATCTACCTCTGCCACTATCCAGATTGGTTCCATCTATTCTGACAGCGACCAGATGCTCGGTGGTGGTGGCCTGGAAGCACACCAACGCTCCTGCGAGAAGCACGGTAATTAGAAGGATAGACGAAGTAATGTTTATGGAGAAACTTACAGCCATGCTCCACAAAACAATGCCGCAGTTCTGGAACATTTGGGGTCCCAGGATCAGACCACAGGTTCTGGGACTACACTAGGCCAGAACTACGTGGAAGTCGGCATGTGAGGAGGTCGGAGACCCCCGAGGACCCCTCACCCCCTCATCCCCCCTTCCTACCCCTTCCTGTCTGTTCGTCTCCCCTTCCCCTTGCTTTCCTCTCTTCTTCTTTCCTCTTTAAAGGAAAATCCTATTGGTCAACACCTTGCCGAACCCAATTAAGTCAAGTTTTGTTGTCATGTGCTCATGATATCACTGTACCCATGCCTGTATGTGTTTGTTGCCAATAAAAAAAGATTTATTTAAAAATATAGTAGCATGGGCTATATATTTATGTGGATGCTTCCCTTCATATATCTGCTCTAGGCATTACAGCTTTCATTTTTTTTAAACACTGCACATTTCTGTCAAGTCATCAGCAATTATTTTTTATTTACTGTTGCCTTTCTTGTCTGGTATTCCATCAGATTTTTCTTAGTAGCATTGTTTCCTTGAATTGACTTTTCATTTCTTTCAAATTGCCCATGGCAGATTATTTCAAGTCCTTGCATTCCTGGTGGTACAGTATCACTTGTTTTTTGAAGAACTGGTCCTCTATGCCCCCTCCTAGTTTGAGGCACCACTTAAGGACTTGAAGCTTCCAAAGGTTGTGTAGGGACAGCTGCTGCATCTGTTTCCAATATTGGTTGTTCAGCCAGCTGAGAATCCTCCTCCTTCGGCTCATCCTGCTCCCAACATTCAGAATCACTGAACAGGATTGGTGACCTACTGGAGGAACCAGATGATGTTGATGTATGTGATGAATATGATGTTACTCAAAAATATAAAAGGGCCACAAGTAAAGTGAAGGCTGTTGGCCAAATAACTAATTGGCACTAGAGTTCTGCATGGTATTTGAATATTTAATCGCCTAGTTATTTAATTAGATTTCAGATTAAAGCATGCAAAAATGCTCACACTAATGCCACTTTTTAAAAATGCCAGTTTGAGGTTTGTCAATGGCTATATTGCCATATAATGTGACCAAAACTCATTGGAATAAACTAGAATGCAAACACATAGAATCAATCTAGGCCAAGTTAATGCAAACAGTGCAAACCTTTCACAGTTATATATGTAGCACACTATCCCCAACCCCCTTGGAGAATGTGTGGCAACGGTGTGTGTGGTACAATACCAGTGGCTCAGAGGAGGTCTGAACCTCTGTTGCAGGGATCATGGGGTGTAAACTGGTACAGTGTTCTTCAGCACCTCCATCCATAACAGATTCTACTGTGTGGATTTACCCATTACAGGACCTATATACATATAATATACAATAACCACCCATAATGGGTAAACATAAAGTAACAACTTTACTACAGAACGATAATATGGCTACTGGTTACAGCCTAACCACTAGGCCTCGCACGGCCATATCCACCCACCAGTATTCCACACACTTGTTCACAGTCCCCACAGTACCTGATGGGGCCCTCGGGCACCCAACCACTCTAGTGTCCACAAGGATATAACCCCTCACCCTAATACAGTATGTGGTCAGCGCTGCCACTATAGTGTATGTTGGTGCACTTGTGTGTGTGGTACCTGCCGTGCGTGTCTGCACCCGGGTGCGCTGCGTCCTGCGATGGGGTACACAAACCCAATGATGATCCGATACTCTGGTGCTTCCACGTGGGGTGGTCCCTGTGTGGTATGTCCACCTCAAGGACAGTCTCTTCTGTGGGGTGGTCTGGTCTGGTCTATTTTTGGGCCTGTCCCTGTAGCAGCCACAAACTGAGGCTAGTTGGGCCTAGCTGGGGTCTATCAGGGGTCTCTGGCCTAGTGCAGATGCCACAGGCACCTGCACACTCACATTATACCCCTTCGGTGTCCAACTTCCAACTAACGTGGTTGCAGCACGCAAAATGAATCTATATCCCCTTGCAGGGGAAGCTCAGCCCTATTGGCTGATTCGCGCCATGTGTACTATACCCCAATGACTGCTGGGGGTTGTAGTTCCCGTTGGAACCCCTCTTCTATTGGATGATGCTCCTGGGGTCCTGATGCACATGCACAAAATGTCTATAATACACCTATATTACCATATATTATCAAGATGACATAGAACAAAGATCAGAAGTATATATAAACTATGGCAAATCATCTCTCCTCTGGTCTTTGCTTTCGATTATGAATATGAATATCTCTTCTCTGAATCATATTAATTGATACCTATTATTGGGTCCCCATAATATTAACATCTTGATAATATATGTGTATTATAGATTATTACTAACCATTAAATGTGTGTGTGCCCTAATTCATCCAATTCACTAAAACCTATGTCTGCTGACTTGAAGCTCTTAAAATAACTTTTATGTCACATAAGAGTATAGCCACTTATATGTGCATCTTAGAGTCCTAGGTTACTATCCAAAAATGTAAATGGTTAAATCAGATACACACAAGTGAGCCTACTTGCTTGTAATCAGCAATTAAAGCCTAAATTATGCTCAAATTGGTTTAGAATCTGTATAAAAAGGAGTACTTTTACCAATGGTATTTACCCCTGATGAAGTCATCCATGACGAAATGTGTAGGGTTGTCTTGGAGCGGCGAGTGCAGCAGCCGTTGATTTTACTGTGTGAACACAGAAGAGCTAGAAAGCAAAACCCCAAACAGCAGAGGGCAGTGGAAAAGCCTTTGATCCACACCGCGAGGTGTAAAAAGAGAGCTGGGACTATCATTTGTTGAGTGCCTGTAGCCGGAGGAACCACAGCTGAAGGGCACATGGTGTGCAGCAATCATATCCAGTATACAGAGAGACCAAGGAGATACCAGGTCCAGCTTGTGTAGTGAGAGGGGCACCATGCTTGTCACAGAAGCTCAGTTGGATCCCTGCTGCAGTGTTGGGGTTTGAGTATATCTCATAAATGCTGATGTTCCAGCTATGTTTGTGAGTGCATATTTTATATTCGTTCCAGTCCTATAAAAATTGTTAAAATTTGAATACACTAGGAGTGCGCCTGTATTCTTTTAGTTTTTTTTACAGATATTTTTGTGGGATTGGTGATTCTTATATTCAGGCTGCAAAGACTCTGGAGAACTGTGTATTGGGACTGTTTTTTTTCAGTATTTAATATGCAGTAGGCACTACTTCTAATTCCCTTTCCATATATATATATATATATAATAATAAAAAAAAAAAATATATATATATATATATATATATATATATATATATATATATATATATGTTCTTCAGTATTAGGTGATACCTTTTTTATTGGACTAACAATTTATGTCATAGGACAAACTTTTGGGAGTTCTCCTCTCTTCTTCAGGTCAAAAATACTGATATACAAAGGAATCTATGGCTAAAATAGATATGTACTGTAGATAAGGTAGGGTGTTAAAAGTGTTTGAAGCCAGGGGAGGGTGACAAGGAAAGGTATGGAGGGGGAGGGGGAAGGATGCTGGGCGGGGGAGAGAAAGTGTAGATAAGAAAAGAGGCAAGCAGGATAATTACAAACAATTTTGATAGGGTGTGAGAAAATCCATGTCCGCATTAAGTCCTTTGGTTTTGGTGTCATTCTGAGTTCAAATGTTTTCCGTTCTTGGGTGCGTTTAAACATTCCATTGAGGACTTTGATTTTAAAATCATTTATGGAATGATCTGGCTGTGAGAAATTATGTCCCATAGGTGAGCAGTATCTTCCTTCTTCGTGATGGAGTATGGAGTGTCTGTGCATATTCATTCTGCCTTGGCTGGTTTTTGGCTGGTTTCCCCAATATAGCAACCTTGGTCACATTTGTTCCACTGAATCATATACTGTACACTATATTGCTGGATGTGCAGCTGTATGATCCTTTAACATAGAGTGTTCCATGGTTGTGACTGGCTGTGGGATCTTGGCATACATGTTTGCAGAGTTTGCAGCATTTGTTGTTGCACGGTTTTGTGCCATTATCAGTGTCTTTACTGTAAGTTCGTTGTGAAGTTTTCTGCTGACTAATTTCTGTTTTGTTTCTGTCTACCCCCCAGCATCTCTTCCCCCCTTTTATTCTACACTGTTTTAGCAAAAGATTCCTTTGTATATCCTATTGCAGACCTGAAGAAGTGAGGAGAACTCTCAAAGGCTTGTCCTATGATAAATTGTTAGTCCAATAAAAAAGGTATCACCTAATACTGAAGAACTCATTTATCGCAACTGTACTAACACGACTATTTTCTGCTTTTTGTATATATATATATATATATATATATATATATATATATATATATATATATATATAGCCATCATTTTTATATTATATATATATACAGTGTTCGACAATTATATACATTTACACGCCCGGGGCGTGTGGATTTAACCTCCGGGCAAGTAAATATTTGCCCAAGCAGCACATGTGTGTTTTTTAAATTTCCCCCGCTCGTGCTGCTGTTTTTCCCACGCTCGCGATGGAGAAAAAAAAAAAAGCCGGAGGCGGGTTCATGTTGTTGGGGGAGATTACCCCGCCTCCGGCTCTCTGAGCAGTGCCTTCGCTCCTCCCCCGCCTCTCAGCAACTTTCCCTCCTCAGCGCTTCCACTCTTTCCCCTTCCGGCAGCCAGCCCCTTCCACGCCTGTCTGCCTCAGGCCCCTGCAGGGCCATCTGTCGCCCCCCCCCCTCCCTCCCATTGGGCCATCTGCCCCCCTCTCCCATCGGGCCATCCGCCCCCCCCTCGCATCCGGCCATCCGCCCCCCCCCTCGCATTGGGCCATCTGCCACCCCCTCACATCGGGCCAACCACCACCCCGCCTCACACGAATCTCTCCTGGCCTCCGTGACCCCCTCCTCACTCCAATCTCTCCCGGCCTCCGTGACCCCCCTCATCCCAAACTCTCCCGGCCTCCGTGACCCCCCCTCACCCCAATCTCTCCCGGCCTCCGTGACCCCCCCTCACCACAATCTCTCCCGGAATCCATTACGCCCCCTCACCACAATTTCTCCCGCCCTCCATGACCCCCCCTCACCACAATCTCCCCCCGACACTCCAAATCTCCCCACTCACTCCCGATATCGCGTGGCAGCTCCGCCAGGTCCCGGAAGGTCTCCACCGACAGCCACTGAGCTGAGGCTGCTGCCGCCGCCCCCATGTCCTGGTGTGTCTGACACCCGGTAACCTGCAGCGACAGCCGCCGAGGGCGACACCCAGCCTGCCCCCCTGCCTCTTCTCCCTCACTCCGTGGGATATGGTGCTCTCCGGGGGAGACCACAGTGATCCCAAGGTGTGTAGAGGGGAAGGAAGAGTGCTCGTGTGTGTGTGTGTAGGGGGGAGAGAGAGAGAGTGCATGGGAGTGTGTGTGTGTGTGTGGGGGGGGGGGGGGGAGAGAGAGTGCATGGGAGAGTGTGTGTGTGTATGTGTGTGTGTGTGTGTGTGTGTGTGTGTGTGTGTATGTGTGTGTGTAGGGGGGGAGAGAGAGAGAGTGTGTGTGTGTGTGTGTGTGTGTGTGTGTGTGTGTGTGTGTGTGTGTGTGTGTGTGTGTGTGTGTGTGTGTGTGTGTGTGTGTGTGTGTGTGTGTGTGTGTGTGTGCATGGGAGAGTGTGTGTAGGATACCAGAAGTGTCACATCACCCCACCCAATCACCCCCAATCACTCCAATCACCCCCCCCCAATCATCCCCCCATCATCCCAATTACCCCACCCCATCACCCCCCAAACCCCCCACCCCATCACCCCATCACCCCATCATCCTGTCACCCCACCCCGTCACCCCACCCCTTCACCCCCCACCCCACCCCATCACCCCCACCCCGTCACCCACCACCCCATCACCCCACCCAGTCACCCAGTCACCCCGTCACCCCACCCAGTCACCCCGTCACCACACCCAATCACCCCACCCAATCACCCCACCCAATCACCCCATCAACCCACCCAAACAAGCCCTCTATCTCTCTCGCCCCCTCTCTCTCGCCCCCCTCTCTCACCCTCTCTCTCTCACCCCCTCTCTCTCTCTCTCACCCTCTCTCTCACCCCTCACCCTCTCTCTCTCTCTTTCTCTCTCTCTCTCACCTCCCTCTCTCTCTCGCTCTCTCACCCCCCCTCTATCTCTCTCACCCCGCCTCTCTCTCTCTCTCCATCACCCCCCCTCACTCTCTCTCTCTCTCACCCCCTCTCTCTCTCTCACCCCCCTCTCTCTCTCTCTCACTCCCTCTTTCTCACTCCCTCTTTCTCTCTCACCCCCCTCTCTCTCTCACCCCCTCTCTCTCTCACTCACCCCCTCTCTCTCTCACTCACCCCCTCTCTCTCTCACTCACCCCCTCTCTCTCTCTCACCCCCTCTCTCTCTCACCCCCTCTCTCTCTCTCACCCCCTCTCTCTCTCTATCACCCCTCTCTCTCTCTCACCCCCTCTCTCTCTCTCACCCCCTCTCTCTCTCTCACCCCCTCTCTCTCTCTCTCTCACCCTCTCTCTGTGTCTGTCTCACACTCTGGAATTGGATATCTAACTTCACACTCTGGAATTGGATATCTAACTTGTCGCCAGTGTACATACATACATACTACATACATACATACATACATATATATGTATATATATATATACCAACACAAAAAGAAAAAGAGGGTTTGTTGAAAGCACACAAAAAATATGTGAAAGTACAAAATGGATTTTATTAGCAATACAAAACACAAAAATAATATTAAAATATACCTAAACACATACTAAATGAACATTGCTGAACCAATGAATACACAATAAAAATGTGGAGACCCAAAATATGTAACATGCAAAATACATAGGTATGATAATGCAAATCCAGGGGAAAATAATTTCCCCTGGAAATGCAATGGAGATCGGCCGATCAGCAACACATGATAATACAAATGACTGAAAAAAAACAATATTTTTCTTTAATGAGGGCTACATCTGACATGAACCTGGAGTGCTTCCAATCTGTTAGGTGCTCCTCAGAAGTGTCCCACCTTCTATATACATTACTATGTATTTACTGCATATTTGTCGTCAAGAAAACATTACATATGCCCATCGACTTGAAAAATGGCTAGCAAGGTCAGCAACAGAAAGCTGGAATGCCAAACCCTGATGATATTAAGTCTTTTCTATGGTGTATGATGGGAGGGGTAACCAGGCTCTATGATAAAGGTTAAGCCCGTTTTGATTACCCCTGCTCCATGTATAAGAGTATGTAATGGAGAGGTTTACTCCCTTCCCAGACTGCACGGGTGTCGGATTGCACACCTGAACAGGGAGGTGTGCACAATCAACTCATGATTAAGAATGAATAAAAGACAGGAAGCTGTCAGAGACAGAGAGACTGTTTTCTTCCACAGAGAAAGAGAGGAAGTGAAAGTTCTCCCAGTCAGGGAGAGACTGCCTGTTATGGACCCTAGGACTGAAAGAAGCAGACCTGTGGGGCTCAGCTGGGAATCACACCCAGGATAAAGACAATGACTGACAGATAAGCAAAAACCCTTTATTGTTCTGTGCAGAGACTTTGTTACTTTGTACCATATACCAGGGCATGTTTTGGGCTGGGAACCAGGTTAGTCGTCCAGCGCCGTTAGCTAGGGACCGTCTGGTGTAGTTACTTTCCCTAATGGGAATAGGATTTGATTTAATTATTTTTGTGTTTTGCCTTAAAGGGGCAGTAGCCCCAATGATTTGTTTGCTGTTTGGTGGCAAATAAACCATTATAGTTAAGCGGAACCCTCTGTCTGTGCGTCTAGCTGCCCTCGCCTACAGGCCACTCCATCACAGGGTCAAAGAGGGTTAGTTCTTGGACCCAGTAACATTGTATGATCACATTTACTTTGTTTAATAAAACCAGTTTTTCCTTTCCGGGCATGCCAACAAGCAAAGATTGCTAATGTATGAGTTTTAAGGGGGGTTTTGCAGAGGAACTGTTGGCAGAATGTGCCTAGGAGGTTGGAACATACCGGTGACAAAGTGAGAATATGATGCAAGGAGGAGGGGGGGGTCTGACATAACAGCACTGGGATCTAAGCAACCATTTTAAGTCAGCATCCATCTTAGGTTTTGTCTGAATGAAAGGGAATGAGAATGGACGTTTTGAAAGAGATTTTTTGCTTCCAATTTTTAAGTGATAATAAGCAACACAGCTAACTAAAAAACCTTGAAGAGAAGAGCAAAAGCGCGAATGTTATGAAAATAAAAGATAGATAGCACCATGTCTCGTATTCCGAGGGAGGTGCCCATGAAGTCCCATATGTCACCGGCCCGTATAAGGAATATTAGCTGAGTCATTTCATTTCTAATATGAATCCCATAATAATGTTATTAACTCGATGTGTTCATGTTCATATTCTGTTTATCTTATATGCTTACGTAGTGACGCACACGCAACCTCGTTTAGGGGGCGTGGGCTTAGTATTTTGTGTATAAATAAGGCCTGTATGCCACCATGTGATTGGGGGAGTTTTATTTTGAAACTGCCTCCTGCGTGTGCACCGTACACTGCAATAAACTTATTTGTCATTCTGCAATGATCCTCAGATTATGACTCTTATTTATTCACGCTTTTCACACCGGGTCTCCAATAAATGTACCTGGGAATCATGCCTGATTCTCGGATACATGTAGGCACAATGTCCAAGCAATACTTCCCCTTGAAAACATAAGCACGACTCACTACTAGGGTACACTGCTTTAGCACAGCCCAGAAAGGAGAATGAGGCACAGGGATAAATATGTATTATTGTAGCTGAGGGAATCCCTAGGTTAAGGGGGGTGCCTCAGCCAGTGCCAAGGTCACCCACAACCAGAATATGGTTTATGGGTGCCCAACCGTATATAAGGTTGGGGGGGCTCTGTGAGTCCAAACTGAGTCACAGGGAAAGTGTGTGGGGGAAATAAGGCAGGCAGAAATAAAGAGACAACATTTTTCCTTTTCTGTTCCCTGTACCCTAGAGACTCCACAGTTTGGGAGTCTAAGTCTTAGGTAGTGTTTTGGTGTGAAAAGCAAGTAATTTTGGTTGCAGGAGCTCTGGGGACAGTTACCGGTGTCCCCTATAATTCTCCCCGGCTTACTCACACTATTTTTGGGTACCCGGGGTGAGTTGCACTTGTGCAATACAGTATCTCTCAGACTCCTAGTATTCAAACCCCAAGATCCTCACCTAAAGTTCCCGAGACAGTTTTTATTCAAATGTATTTCAGTGTATCTTACGTTCAGAGCCGCTGTCCAAATAGGCAGCTTGTGCAAACCCATAGGTGTCGGTAGATCTGCTGGACATCGGAATTCAAAGCAGCCAAAGGATGCCCAGAGGAGTGAACGGCATTTGGTCAGCAGGGAAAGGCGGAGTACTAGGTCTAGAGATCAATGCTAGTCCCTCTGATGCCACTTGTTCTGACAGACCTAGAGGTGCCAGCCCAGCGGGTGGCATTGGGATAGCTGGGGGGAGATGTGGCAGGCTTTCGCATATCTCTTGGCTATTTCAAATTCTTCACTGACCAAGCTTTTATACCGGCTTGGCTCTGATTGGCTGCTTGAGAATGTTCCCACGCGCTAATTAGCTATCCAGTCTGCTTCTATTATTTGAATGAAGCAGAGAATACTATAAGAATCCGTGAGCCAATCAGATGATGTGTTCCCCTTGAGTCTGAGCTGTAAGAGCATGGGCAGGCTTTTCAAAGATGCTCTGTTTGCAAAGCAACCGGCTTTGATTTCAAGCATGAAAAGCCTGCCCGTCGAAGACTAAGTCCAGCATAATGCGCCCAAGTTCTCAAAATCGAATGTAGCTGTTGCGGCTGGGATTTTATGCCGATTTGAGTTCCAGGAGATTTGGACTATCTCGCAGTTAGGAGGGACCAAGTTCTCAGAAGAAAACATAGCGGTGGCGTATGGAGTTTTATGCCAATTTGGGTTCCAGGAGATTTGGGGTTAAGTCCCGGTCAGGGAAAAACTCTCCCATAGAGTTCCCTGCACATTGGAAAGTCTAGTTTTCAACCCCAGCCCCAAAGAAAGTGTGTCGTTTTGTCTGTATCTTGTGTTTCATTATGTGTAAGCGAATTTATGCCGAATAAATTACAATTTATTTCACTAACTTGTCTTGCTCAATGAATGATCCCGGTAAAAATGTGTAAATAACCTGGTCTCCTGTGACATTGTGTGAAGGCCAAAATCCCCCCCCCCCCCTCCCGACCCATATTCCACCTGAAGCCATAAAAAGATCATGTCACTGGTGTTAAACACGGCATCCTTGGACTTTGAGGAACCAATGATTATCTTAGCAAGACCCCCTGTTTAATGCCATATTTAACCCAAACAAATACCATGGAGTGATTACTTCTTTAAGAGGATTATTATCAGCACAGTGTCAGAAAGTTTAAACCTAATATGCTTTCAATAAACCCTTGTCAGGACTATCACATACTCATTATTTAAAACTATGTGAATCAACATCTCCACGGCACCTTTTCTTGAGCAGCTTTTAGACAACACATTCCTCTAATCAAATCTATCTTTGATAACATCAATTTGCAATTTACATTCTGCCAGAAAAAAATAATATTAGAAGCTATTGACACATTCACTCAGATTAACTTGTGAACTACTTATTTAATGTAAAGTATAAGGACTCACACATTAATACATGTAAACTGTTAATCAGCAAAACATCAACAGTATAGGATAAGTAAGGGAGAGTGTGAAGTTGAAGGAGACCTGGTAGAGGGCAAAGATGAAGGCCAAAGATCAGGGGAGAAAGAGAGGTGAGTGATGAGTGTTTTTTGTCATATAATCATTATACGTTCTGTTGTGATGCAGCCATGCAATTTTGGATTGTCACTTTCCTTGTGGACTGTTTTCATCGTCCTGATGCATTGTTTGCCAACTTCATTATTGTATGTATTAAAATAGAATGGACATTTAAATATGTACTAATTGTATAAGAATGTTATGTGACATTTATTCTGTTCTGGTTGAAGTATGCATTATGGGAACTACTGAGAAACACACATATTACAGACATAAATTAGTTGGATTAACTATGTTGGTGTATTATGTATGAATATAGTCTTAGTGATGCATTGTCACCTTTCCAAACATTCTAAAAGATATAATTGTTGTGCTCTTGGTGACAGCTACAATAAAGGCCTACAATGTGTAATGTACCTTGAGACCATTTCTTTGATTTCTGTCAAATTTATAAACCACGTGTGTGCTAAAATATATGATTAAATGTTGAGTTAGACATGCAATACAGACAGCATTAAATTGCTCACAAGACTGTCAATCATTAGGTGATGTGTGTTCTTTACATATAATAATTATTACATAGAGCAAAAATGTATGCCTATATTCCAGTGATGTGCTAGAATGACAGTATAAATTGCTGGTAAAAAAAAAAACAGTGAATTGTTTTAGTGTAATGTGTCATTGATTGTAAATTATATAAAATGCTCAAAGAAGATTTTAAATTGAACAAAAACTTTATAAATAACTGGAACTGATGTAATGGAGAACGAAAGTGACAACATTAAAAGACAGAAATACTAATGATGTTGCCTTTGGTGCCAAATTTGCTCTCCGTGCTGCCTAGCGAGTACTGTACATGCCTGTATGAAATGGTGGAAAGGTGGGTGTCAGAGTTGCCAGATCATAGATTCTGAAGGTGTCCTTAAAAATGATCAAGGGCGCTTAACCTCATTAGTGCTGTAGGATGATGCACACCTTCTGGTTTTTAAGACTGGTGATTGAATATACTTCCTGACACACCACTGACATGATTTTCCTGTGATGTTGGTGACTGTCTTCAACTTTTGCTGCATATAGTGGCTTTGGCATCATCCCTCACAATCCCTTCCACTACTTGGATGTGGAGGTGCAGAGTATGCAGCCAATAGAGGTGCACAGAGTGCTTTTCTACTTCAGTTATATCCATGAAGATTTTCTCAAAATTCAATAGGACCACCCCTTTTGCTGAAGTCCCAGAGCCAGGTCTGTGTGATGGCCTTATGTACAGTAGAGGTAAGATTTTATTTTAGAATATTGCTGCTTACAGTATATTTAAAGACCTGAACCAAAATTTCCCAGCAACATGATAAATGTACTGAACTCTACCTTTCATGGTCTCAACCATGTATATTTAAATAATATATGTCCCTGATTATGTCTTGTGTGCAACATATTTGTAGTTACAGTAGTACAATGTGACATTGTTTGTAATGTGATTTTGATATTTACAAACCGTTGCAGACCCTTTTGTTAATATGGTGCAAAGTTGTGTGTTGAAAGCTTGTCATTCATACGTGTGTTTCCATGAACAATACGATTCAAATTCAAAGCTACTCTATAAGCACTGACTGGATCTGACCTGGTTTGTAACTAAATGAGCACTACTGTTCGACAACCATTGATTTGCACTTTGGTGCATGCTGTCTTAATTACGCGATGATATTGCATCTTGAAAAGGTTACGTGTATGACAGTGTGACAGGGTAAATAAAAGCCACCAGCTATATGCCTGGCAGACATATGTTTAGTCTGTAGTGCAGCAGTGATGAGGTTAACTTCAACTGTGAAGCTCATGGCAATTAGTTGAATCCCAGCTGCCTAATCAAGGTGTGTTAAAAACCCCAGGATGTGCACACATGCCTGGCTGGTGAGGAGATAGGACTGAAAGTGCTGAAGAGATTACTGCTGTAAGGTCTGTGTTGCAAAGTACTTATGTGATGAACTGTCTGTCTCCTGCATACAAAAGAGTAGCTGCCTTATTTTTGTTTTGTCTGCTAAAGAGAACCTATTTTGCTCTGTCTGCTAAAAAGAAGTTACTTTGTTATTCTGCTGAAGAAAAATCTATTTTTCTTTTGTTTGCTGATGAGAAGCTATTTGTTTTTTGTGTGATGTATGTTTTAAGGCTCAAATAAATAAGCCTTATCCAAAGAACCCGCGTGTGTAGTTGCATTTACCCTGCAACATATGGTGTCAGAAGTGCCGGGATTTTCAAAAGGCTCCTGCAGTAAAAGGGCCACACACACAAGAATGCGAAAAATGGAAGCATTTTTTAAAGAGTTTCTGTGCGAGCAGACCAGACAGCAGGGACAGTTAATGCAGGAGCAGACAAAACAGCAGGGACTGTTAATGCAGGAGCAGGCCCAACTACTACTGCAGCAGCAAACCCAGCTCCTAACCCAGCAGCAGACAGCACAGGATGAGCGGATGGCCAAGCTGCTGACCCAATTCCAGGGGTCTGCCAGTCCAGAACTTGCAAACAAACCCCCGATACTCCTGAGGAAAATGGCCCCCGAATAAGGATGCAGAGGCTTTTTTTACTAACATTTGAAAGGGTTGCCGAAGCTCAGGCCTGGGCTGCAGATCGCTGGGCAACTGCTTTGGCCCCGCTCCTCATAGGAGAAGCCCAGGCCTCCATGCAGATCAGGCAATGGACTACCGACAAGTGAAAGCCGCCATACTGGATCTCTTAGGTCTGACCCCAGAGACCTACCGGCAGCAGTTCCGGAACATGAAATACACTGCTAAGATGAGACCCAGGGTCCTCGCTCAGCGGTTATTGGACTTGTGTACGCACTGGATACAACCCGAGGAGTGCACTAAGGAGGCAATTCTTGAGCAGGTGGTTTTGGAACAATTCCTACAAATAATACCCCCTTCTGCACGCTCGTGGGTAAAACGCCACACGGCTGAAACCCTAGCTTTGGCGGTCCGACTCGTGGAGAACTTCCTTGGGGCTCAGGAACAGGCGAGTGTCCTAAACCCAACAGGTCTGACTCCACCGGCACCTGCGGACGCCCAAAGAGGGAGGTTGGATCAACGGGGAACCTACGGCTATCCACGCGCAACCGCCAAGTCCAACGGAAGGAGCAGTCGTTCCAGCATGGGCAGAGTCCAAATGCTGGTCCCCGCCGAGACCCTCATCTCCTTCCTGATGTCGGCTCGTCGCAAAATGAGAGGAACTTCCGAGGATGTCGCCCACAATACCCACCAGATACCTGGTATCCAGTATCCGGTTCAGCGGAGCGCTATCCACGGCCCCCTCCTGCGAGGGAACCCTCTCCTGTTCCTCCTGCAGAGAACAAGGCCACAGGCAGGTGGACTGTCCACAGATGGATTGTTCCTTCAGCAGGACTGTCGCCTCGGCCTTCACTGGAGAAAATTACAAGCCATGGCTACTTCCATCCCAGGTTGGGAAAAAACCGTCCAGGCCCTTGTAGATTTGGGCTCTGGGAAAACTCTGGTCTTACAGGAACTGTGTTCTTTTGACTCCCCATGGAGTATAGAATGTATACACGGTGATATTAAACGGTATCTGACGGCCAAAATCCGGCTACAGGTAAAAGGTCAGGAGGCCTACCTCGAAGTAGGAGTCTCTCCTTGGCTCCCGGCCCCCATTGTGCTCGGCCAGGACTGGCCTCTCTTTTCAGACCTAATGGCTCCAGTCTCTCACGAGGAGCCTTATTATATGGCTCAGGAGAACCCTGGCAAACTGTTCCCCTTCTCAGCAGACCTTTTTCCCAGTAGACACCGGGTTCAAAAGACTCGGAAGCAAAGACGCTCTGACAAAAAGGACTGGTTGCAGAAATCTGGGTCTCAAAGTGACCATTCTAGTAGCCAGAGGTCACAAGTGATGGCTGGGGATGGCCAGAGGGAGGGGGATATGGGCCCTGGAGATTTACCAGACCTGTACCTCCCTGACTTTCTATAACACACAAATAATCAGCTAGGATTATACAAAGCCCCCTATAATTGCACTCTAGATAGGTGACAAAACATAGTATATTGTCAACTCATAGAAGGCCACTGAATAACCTATTCCCTGAATAGGGTAAACCGCAATAGGTCACACTCAAATAAAAATAACAAATACTTTAATAGAATGCTATAAAAACGATGAAACACCTTAAAAATTCACAACAGTGCATGGATAAAATTCCCAAATGTGTGGTGTCACGGTACAGAATTATGAACAGGTAATGTTCAAAAACATACAGCTATAACTGAATCAAAAGCTATGTTTAAGCTGCAAAGTCCCACACACTCATGTGTGGTAAAAAAACAAAATATCACAGGGAATATGGGACACCGCAGGGTAGGGCGTAAAGAACGCTCAATGAGGCAGTATATGACCTGATTAGCAATATCCTGCGTCTAGTGGTAATAGCAGCTGAAGCTCCGTGGAGTATCTGGAGCCAACCGTGACTCCGATCACAAGCCGATCACAACGTAATGACGTCACGCATTCCCCATCATTACGTTGACGCACACACAGCTTGTGATCGGAGTATTGTATTGTATTGTATGTCTTTATTTATATAGCGCCATTAATGTACATAGCGCTTCACAGCAGTAATACATGTGGTAATCCAATAAATAACAGATAATATAAATAACAGATCATGGGAATAAGTGCTTTAGACATTAAGGAAGAGGAGTCCCTGCTCCGAGGAGCTTACAGTCTAATTGGTAGGTAGGGAGAACGTACAGAGACAGTAGGAGGGAGTTCTGGTAAGTGCATCTGCAGGGGGCCAAGCTTTATGTGCCATGTGTTCAGAATAGCCACAGTCCTATTCATATGCTTCTTTAAGCAAGTGTGTCTTAAGGTGGGTCTTAAAGGTGGATAGAGAGGGTGCTAGTCGGGTACTGAGGGGAAGGGCATTCCAGAGGTGAGGGGCAGTCAATGAAAAAGGTTTAAGGCGGGAGAGGGCTTTAGATACAAAGGGGGTAGAAAGAAGACATCCTTGAGAAGAACGCAAGAGTCTGGATGGTGCATAACGAGAAATTAGGGCTGAGATGTAAGGAGGGGCAGAAGAGTGTAAAGCTTTAAAAGTGAGGAGAAGAATGGAATGTGAGATGCGGGATTTGATCGGAAGCCAGGAGAGGGATTTCATGAGGGGAGATGCTGAGACAGATCTAGGAAATAGTAGAGTGATTCTGGCAGCAGCGTTAAGGATAGATTGTAGGGGAGACAGGTGAGAGGCAGGAAGGCCGGACAGCAGGAGGTTACAGTAATCAAGACGGGAGAGAATGAGGGCCTGAGTCAGAGTTTTAGCAGTCGAGCAACAGAGGAAAGGGCGTATCTTTGTTATATTGCGGAGGAAAAAGCGACAGGTTTTAGAAATGTTTTGAATGTGAGGGGCAAATGTGAGAGAGGAGTCGCGTGTGACCCCAAGGCAGCGTGCTTGGGCTACTGGGTGAATGATCGTAGTTCCAACAGTAATGTGGAAGGAGGTAGTAGGGCCAGGTTTGGGAGGAAGTATGAGGAGCTCTGTTTTAGCCATGTTGAGTTTAAGGCGGCGGAGGGCCATCCAGGATGATATAGCAGAGAGACATTCAGAAACTTTGGTTTGTACAGTAGGTGTAAGGTCGGGTGTTGAGAAATATATTTGTGTGTCGTCAGCATAGAGGTGATAATTAAACCCAAAAGATGTTATTAGGTCACCTAGAGAGAGTGTATACAGAGAAAAGAGAAGAGGTCCCAGGACAGAGCCCTGGGGTACCCCCACAGAGAGATCAATAGAGGAGGAGGAGGTATTAGCAGAAGAGACACTGAAAGTACGATGGGAGAGGTAGGATGAGATCCAGGATAGAGCTTTGTTCCGAATGCCAAGAGTATGGAGAATGTGAAGGAGAAGAGGGTGGTCCACGGTGTCAAATGCTGCTGAGAGGTCGAGTAATATGAGCAGAGTGTAATGACCTCTGTCTTTGGCAGCATGGAGGTCGTCAGTTATTTTAGTGAGGGCTGTTTCCGTGGAGTGAGCAGTACGGAAGCCAGATTGTAGAGGGTCTAGGAGAGAATAGGTGTTGAGAAAATGGAGCAAGCGAGCGAATACAAGACGTTCAAGGAGTTTAGAGGCAAAAGGCAGGAGGGAGACAGGCCGATAGTTAGAAAGACAGGTAGGGTCAAGCTTGCTGTTTTTGAGTAATGGTATGACTGTTGCATGTTTGAAGGAGGATGGAAAGGTTCCAGAGCAGAGGGAGGAGTTAAAAATGTGCGTGAGCGTAGGGATTATAGTAGGAGCAAGAGGTTTTAGGAGATGGGAGGGAATGGGGTCAAGAGGGCAAGTGGTAGAGGGAGAAGAGGCGATCAACAGCGACACATCCTCCTCTGAGACAGTGGAAAAAGAGTCAAGGAAGGCAGGAGGAGAGTTAGGAAGAGGTGTAGGATGGGAGGAAGAAACAGAGGGGATGTTCTGACGTATGGATTCCACCTTTTCCTTAAAATAGTCAGCAAAGTCCTGAGCGGAGATGGAGGAAGGAGAGGCAGCGGAGGGTGGTTTGAGTAGAGTATCAAAGACAGAGAACAGTCGGCGTGGGTTAGACTTGTGCATGTTGATTAGTGAAGAAAAGTAGGCTTGTTTAGCTTGCGAGAGGGCAGAGTTGAAACAGGATAGCATAAATTTGTAGTGAAGGAAGTCTGCGAGAGTATGAGATTTCCTCCAGAGGCGTTCAGAGGAACGAGTGGAGGAACGCAGCATGCGCGTGTGGGAATTTAACCAGGGTCTATGGTTAAAAGGGCGAGTGCGGCAGAGAGAAAGCGGGGCATGTAGATCAAGAGAAGAGGACAAGGCAGAGTTGTAGTTCCTGACCAGTTTGTCAGGGTCTGTAGCAGATCTGAGAGAGGAGAGGGAGGAGTGTAACGTGGACTCAAAGTCAGGTAAGTGAATAGAGCGCAGGTTTCTGCAGAACCGGGGTGTAGATGGAGGTGGAGAAGGGGAGAAGCGAGATAGAGAGAATGAGATGAGGTGATGGTCAGAGAGAGGAAAAGGGGAAATGGAGAAATCAGAGAGAGAGAAATTTTTAGTGAAAACCAGGTCTAAGTAGTGGCCATCCTTGTGGGTGCTGGCTGCAGTCCACTGTTGAAGGCCAAAAGAAGAGGTTAGAGAAAGAAAGCGGGAAGCCCAAGGGAGAGAGGGGTCATCAATGTGGCAATTGAAGTCCCCAAGGAGAAGAACAGGGGAGTCTGAGGAGAGGAAGAAAGAGAGCCAGGATTCAAAGTGAGAGAGAAAGGCAGAAGGGGGATGAGTAGAGGTAGGTGGGCGATACATGACCGCCACATGAAAAGGGAGAGGAGAGAAGATCTGGACAGTGTGAACCTCAAAGGAGGGAAAGGCAAGAGAGGGGGGAATAGGAATAGTTCGGTAACGGCAGAGAGAGGAGAGCAGGAGCCCCACACCTCCACCCCTGCCATCAAGGCGCGGAGTGTGGGAGAAGGAAAGGCCACCATAAGAGAGGGCAGCTTCCAGAGCAGAGTCAGACTGAGTGAGCCAGGTCTCAGTTATAGCAAAGAGAAGCAGGGAGTGAGAGAGAAAGAAGTCATGCACAGAGAGGAACTTGTTAGAAAGGGAGCGAGCATTCCAAAGGGCACAGGAGAAAGGGAGAGAGGAGGGAGGGTGGCAGGGGATGGGTATGAGGTTGGAGGGGTTAACACCAGAAGGAGTAGAAGTTGTATGTGGGAGGCGAGGACGAGAGCAAGTAGAAATAAGGCAGGGACCAGGATTGGGAGAGATATCCCCAGAAGCAAGGAGGAGAAGCATGGATAGAAAGAGGATGTGTGAGGATGATTTGTAGGGGTGTGTTTTAGTGCAGGAGGTATAGCTGTGTGGTGACAGAGGATGCAGGTAAGAAAGGAGTTCATGTGAACTGAGAAGTGGGGAAGAAAGGAGAGATGGAGATATATGAATAGAGTTAGAGACATAAGGAGACTGGTGGAAGGAAGTGCATAATTTGAAAATAAGTGCGGTTGCAGCAAATATAAAAAATAAAGGCGGCATCACAGCAATAGTTAAGTGTTGAGATGTGCAGTATTAGATAGATGATATCCTCTTTTCCAACGTAGATCAAAAGCAGGAATCAGAAGCAGTAGGTGATGTCCACTTTTCCACTTCTTTTTGAACTTCCTTTTTAAACTTCATAAATACTTGAAACATATATACTTAAAAGCATATCTGCTTACAAGCATGGCTGCTAGCAGCAATGGCTGTTAGGAGTTTACTTATATACTTTTAGAAAGTCACCTGGTTGGCACAACAAACTTAATTAACACATGTGAGGGTAGTTAAAGCAAATGGTTTTTCTAAGGTGGGTGTTGCCTTGCCTTGCCTTGCACAAGTGTGAAAGCTGAATTAAATTAAGACAGTAGGGGGATGATTTACAGACAGACAATTAGAATATGTTTTTACCTAAATAGAACTAAATACACAGCATGGGAGGATATCAGGATAGACAGACAATTGGAATATGTTTTTACCTAAATAGAACTAAATACACAGCATGGGAGGATATCAGGATAGACAGACAATTGGAATATGTTTTTACCTAAATAGAACTAAATACACAGCATGGGAGGATATCAGGATAGACAGACAATTGGAATATGTTTTTACCTACTGTAAATAGAACTAAATACACAGCATGGGAGGATATCAGGATAGACAGACAATTGGAATATGTTTTTACCTAAATAGAACTAAATACACAGCATGGGAGGATATCAGGATAGACAGACAATTGGAATATGTTTTTACCTGAGGAAAGAGAAGAGATGAGTGAGTGATTCAATAGTCTTCCTTCCTTTTTAAACTTCATAAATACTTGAAACATATATACTTAAAAGCATGGCTGCTTTTAAGTATATATGTTTCACGGTTGGCTCCAGATACTCCACGGAGCTTCAGCTGCTATTACCACTAGACGCAGGATATTGCTAATCAGGTCGTATACTGCCTCATTGAGCGTTCTTTACGCCATACCCTGTGGTGTCCCATATTCACTGTGGTATTTTGTTTTTTTACCACACATGAGTGTGTGGGACTTTGCAGCTTAAACATAGCTTTTGATTCAGTTATAGCTGTATGTTGTTGAACATTACCTGTTCATATTTCTGTACAATGACACCACACATTTGGGGATTTTATTCATGCACTGTTGTGCATTTTTAAGGTGTTTCGTCGTTTTTATTGCATTCTATTAAAGTATTTGTTATTTTTATTTGAGTGTGACCTTTTGCGGTTTACCCTATTTAGGGAATAGGTTATTCAGTGGCCTTCTATGAGTTGACAATATACTATGTTTTGTCACCTATCTAGAGTGCAATTAAAGGGTCTTTGTATAATCCTAGCTGATTATTTGTGTGTTATAAATTGTGTTCTCTCCCTTGCACCAGGTAGATTATTTTCAGTTTTTTTGTATGTTTGTCTGGTGTAGCGACGTGCCCCCTGTATATATACCTCCCTGACTTTCGCCAGAAGCAAAGGGAAGACCCAGTCCTTGCTAGACAGTATGACAAGGTGGTGAAAATTGATGAGCAGATTTTAAATGCACAGGGGGTGATAGTATTCCCCCATTTTGAATTATCAAATGATATCCTGTATAGGATGAATAGGCAGACACAAACAGGGGAGGTCACTGTCACGGTCACTTTATGACAAGATATAATATACACCAAAATACCTGAGTTGAACTGAACACGACTATATATTGTAAAATATAATTTATTCCTGGAAAAAGGTGAACACACGAGATATACAAATAACAGACAAAATATGCACTTAGGATGGGAATGATGAAATAGTCAGAAATCTTGACTAGCAGTTCATGCAGCAATCTTGAAAATCACAAAGACAATGGGCATAGACTGAGACCTGTTTAAATACAATTAACCTTTGATCAGAGGGCTTATGCTAAACCATCTGTCTGTCCCACTGACCTATTTGCATAGCAGATGGGCTCTGCGTTCTCATATCAGACCCAAAATACCATTCACAGTTTAATATCTTCATATATTAATATAAGCGGTTCCGGTGGGTCCAGTGGGCTGATACCTGCCAGCTTTCCTTGCCGGAACTGTACCTTCATTGTGGCCAAATCTCAGCCCGCTAAGACCCCCAGAACCGGAGATACACAAATGCAGGTTAAAACATTTTTAAAATACAGGATTCTACCCTTTAAAAATGAATCTCTGCTTTTCACTCGTTCCCCATTGAAAACAACGGGCTCCGCCACCATAGGCTTTAATGGAGCAACTCCACCGTTTCAGTCAATGGGGTTCCCCGCCATAGACTCTCAATGGGGAAACCGCCGCCATTGAAGTCTATGGGAAAAACCACAAATCTTTACATTCGCCCAAACTCCATCTGGTTGTTCAGAGAGGGCTGGGAATGGCCATGCATTCTTGCCGGAACCTTGGCTACATGCCACCCAAATCCCAGCCCTCCGATCCTTCCAGAACCGGAGATATGGACTTACATTTTTTACCATTTCGCACTTAGCCGTTTTACCGCCACGCGGCTTTTCCCCATTGGAATCAATGGTCGGCGCCGCCATAGACAATGCATGGACGCACGCCGCCATTGGATTCAATGGGGCCTCCGCTCCGCCATTAAAGTCAATGGCGCGACCCTCTTTCTCCATTCGACCCTTTACGGGGGTCCCTCATTCCCGGACACGGTGTGGGTCGTGTGTGGGGGTTCCAAGGGGCTAGGGGCAACAAGAATTTTTTTCCCAGGTGCCCTAGAACCTAAGATTCCCACGCCAATTGTCATTGAACTTGAACCAAGTGATAAAGCTCTTTTCAAAGACATTGTATCCGCTTTTGCGGTCTGCGGTTTGGATGGCTGCCAACCTGTTCCTGAAGAGCGGCGTCGAGGAATCCTCATTGAAGTCAATGGCCCCATTGACTTACAATGGGAAACCGCCGCTCCTCCTCTCGGACGCCACCTGCTGGTCGTCGCTGGAAAACAGGTCCAAAACCGCTACTTCTGCCATTAGAATGCATGGAGTCTCAATGGCGACCTATGGAAGGCTGCAAAATGGAGCGTGAAAAGGCAGGAAAAGTGAACAAAGGGCTATAATCACTGAATTACCATTAACCCCTTCCCTCCCGCATCAACCCTAGTGTATGTGTTGGTGCAAACACTAGGATGAGACAATACATTTATACAGGGGAATAAACAGTTGGATTCTGAAGCAAGGTAAAAACATATTACTGGGCCCCAGTCCGGTTAACCCCTTGCTTCCCAAGTGAGAGCAGGGGGTGGCCAAATTGGGTGTAACCCCTTTAATCCCTGGCCAAACCCCCTCTCTAATGACAGTCACCAGACAGATATTGGTTCCCAAGGCGTTTGTTAAATCTGTGTTCACTCTAGCCCATACTGTCCCTTTGGGTGGTCACCTGGGCAGGGATAAAACGTTGGACCGTATTTCGTCCTGATTCTATTGGCCAGGGATGCATAGTAATATTGCTAAATTGTGTGCGGCATGTCTGGAGTGCCAGCTAACTAGTCTGAAGGGACAAAACCAGCCCCTTTGGTTCCTCTACCCTTGGTGTCAGTTCCCTTTGAGAGGATTAGGGTAGACTAGGTAGGACCTCTAGAAACTTCTGCGAAAGGACACAGGTTTATTCTTGTAATAGTTGACTATGCAACATGATATCCTGAGGCGTTCCCCCTGAGAACAGCAACGGCGAAGCAAGTAGCCAACAAGTTGTTGGAGCTGTTCTCACGGGTTGAACTTCCCCAGGTTATGTTGACAGACCAAGGTACAAATTTTATGGCTAAACTGATGCAGGATGTCTTAAAATTACTAGATGTCAAGTCTGTTCTGACATCGGTCTACCATCCACAGACTGACGGATTGGTGGAAAGATTTAACCGAACTCTAAAAGGGATGCTGAGGAAATTTGTAGATTCAGAGAAGAGAGCCTGGGATGAACTTCTCCCTTTTCTGCTGTTTGCAATGCGGGAAGTTCCCCAGGCCTCCACGGGATCCTCTCCATTTGAACTGCTGTATGGCCGCCAACCCCGGGGTATCCTAGACCTCCTAAAGGAGTCCTGGAAGGAACAGCGGTCCCCTTTTAAGAATTCCCTGCAATATGTACTAGACCTTAGGAAGCACCTAGATGTGGTCGGCCATTTTGCTAGGCAGAATCTTAGATTAGCCCAGGACAGTCAGGAGAGACATTACAATCAGAATGCTCGCATGAGAGTGTTTCACCCGGGAGACTAGGTGATGTTATTATTACCCAGTTGCGAGAGTAAACTCCTGGCCAAATGGCAGGGCCCATTCGAAATACTCCGCCGCACGGGTGATGTGGATTACGAGATCGCTCAAGCAGGGTCCAGGAAGGGTAAACAAATTTACCATGTGAACTTGCTGAAACCCTGGAAGATGCAGCGGTCTCTATTCATCCACCCGGTGGAGGAGGAAATGGACTTGGGTCCTCAGCCTCCACGGGAGAACATCGTGAGTGACGATAAAATCCCAATGGGTAAACAGTTGTCCTCTGAACAAATAGGGGACTTGTTAGCAATAATTACACAATTCCATGATGTTTTTTCTGATTTGTCAGGGCAAACTAACTTAATTTTACATGCGATCGAGAAAGCACCTGGGGTAAAAGTATGTTCCCGTCCTTATAGGTTGCCTGAAAGTCGTAGGGCCCTGGTAGAGAAGGAGATACAAGAAATGTTACACATAGGAGTGATTGAGGAATCATGCAGTGAATGGTGTAGTCCACTAGTTATGGTCCTTAAACCCGATGGGAAGGTAAGATTTTGTGTGGACCTCCGAAAGGTCAATGCGGTATCCAAGTTTGACGCATATCCGATGCCAAGGGTGGACAAATTAATTGACGCCCTTGGTAACGCGGAATATATATCCACGCTGGACTTAACAAAAGGATACTGGCAAATACCCTTAGAGGAAAAGTCCAAGTGCAAAATAGCCTTTGCCACTCCCATGGGTTTATACCAGTTTGTGACAATGCCATTCGGACTGCATGGAGCCCCAGCCACATTTCAGAGACTCATGGATAAGGTGCTGAGACCCCGTAGAAATTATGCCGCCGCCTACCTAGGTGACATTGTCATTTATAGTAAACATTGGCGAGCCCATCTAAATAGGCTGAAAGCGGTCCTCAAATCTCTAAGAGAGGCAGGGCTCACAGCCAACCCTAAGAAATGTGCCTTGGGTAAGGCGGAAACCAAATACTTAGAGTATGCAGTGGGAGGTGGAAAAGTAAGGCCACTAGCCGACAAGGTAGTTTCACTGAAAGAAGTTCCGACCCCCCAAACAAAAACGCTGGTACGCTCGCTGCTGGGTTTAGCAGGATACTACCGGTGGTTCATCCCCAACTACTCGGAAGTGGCAGCCCCTTTAACGGACCTCACAAAAAAGTGTGCCCCTACACAAGTGGTATGGTCAAGGGAGTGTCAGAGAGCCTTTGAGGACATAAAAAGGTGTCTATCAGAGGGTCCCGTCCTTAGAAGCCCAGACTTCAACAGGCCTTTTGTAGTGCAAACCGATGCATCAGAGATAGGGCTAGGGACATTGTTGTCACAACAGTTTGAGGGAGTTGAACACCCTATCCTTTTCCTGAGTTGGAAATTGTTCCCGAGGGAAAAAACTACTCAGAGAAGGAGTGCCTCGCAGTAAAGTGGGCAATCAAGGCTTTAAGGCATTACCTGGCAGGAGTCTATTTTACTCTGGTGACGGACCATGCTCCACTGAAGTGGTTAAATAGTATGAAAGATTCCAATGCTAGGTTAACTAGGTGGTATATGGCCCTCCAACCCTTCTCATTTGAGATTCAGCACAGGCCGGGAAAATAGAATGCAAATGCTGATTTCTTTTCTAGAGAAGGGGTGGATGGTTGTGCTTCAGCCGTGCATAGCCCCAGCTACACACTAACAGGGGAGGAATGTGACAGGGTAAATAAAAGCCACCAGCTATATGCCTGGCAGACATATGTTTAGTCTGCAGTGCAGCAGTGATGAGGTTAACTTCAGCTGGGAAGCTCATGGCAATTAGTTGAATCCCAGCTGCCTAATCAAGGTGTGTTAAAAACTTCAGGATGTGCACACATGCCTGGCTGGTGAGGAGATAGGACTGAAACTGCTGAAGAGATTACTGCTGTAAGGTCTGTGTTGCAAAGTACTTATGTGATGAACTGTCTGTCTCCTGCATACAAAAGAGTAGCTGACTTATTTTTGTTTTGTCTGCTAAAGAGAACCTATTTTGCTCTGTCTGCTAAAAATAAGTTACTTTGTTTTTCTAGTGAAGAAAAGCAATTTTTCTTTTGTTTGCTTATGAGAAGCTATTTGTTTTTGGTGTGATGTATGTTTTAAGGCTCAAATAAATAAGCCTTATCCAAAGAACCCGCGTATGTAGTTGCATGTACCCTGCAACAGACAGCTACAGCAAGTTCAAGAGCATGTTGGCCTTAATGTGTCTATGCTGGACCTCATCACCTCTAGGTCTCCATCACTCCCCTCCATTCTGCTCACTCACACTTCTCTCTCATTCACACTTCTCCCATTCCTCTCATGTCCACTCGGTACCATGTGCACTCCCACACACAATTCCACATTCCCTCCTTCATGCCTGGTCACACTCCCCATGATTACTTACACTCAATTTACAACCACTCCTCTCATGCCCACTCCTCCCACTCCGTGCATATTCCCAGCTCTCACACACCGGCAACAAATATGAAAAAAGGACAAATACTATTTTAATCACACAACAATAAAACTTTCACAATAACAAGACAATAATATTATAACAGAAAATATAATTACTGTACACAAGACAATCCAATCAACAATCACAAAGAAATATTCCAAATCTTAAACCTACAAGCTCCAAGTCCTGTTTGTCTCTCCCTGACTCCCCAAAGCACTGACACATGCTGTCTAATATGACTCCTTAATTTAGTGTGTATGATGCATTGTTTCGTGAGCTTGTGATAACTGCACTTCTAAATAAACACAAAGTTAAATCTGTGTGGAATGGCTGCTAAACCACATGGCTTGTTAATTCTTGTAGATACTATATAAACAATGCAATTTGTAATACAGAATATGGATGTTTGGCTAGTTTTAGTCTGCAATTAATGACAATGTCAAAGTCAAAGTTTGACAATGACAAACCCGCAGTTACTTGTGTAGGACCCTTAGGGGCCTATTTAGTAAGTCAATAAGGGACTTATCAACTGGTTATGCACTTTGCAAGTGATATTGTATGCATAGCATTTCATAACATGGCAAAATCGCTTAGAAATGGCTTCTTACCAATCGTTAGCACTCTCGCTCAGACAAGTTATGCGTTAGCTCCAAAAATGTCCAAACTCACATTTTATAATGAAGAGGTCACCCGTCCCACGAGGCCTAAACATCCACAATGAAGCAACTACAGTATAACCTTTTTCTCATACCATCTACCACCAACACCATCACACAGGAATGGGCAAAAGTGCTATTAGCCAAATATGATAATAGCGCTTTTTCCCATTGAAATAAACAATAAAGTGCAATCAAATACATTACAATACAAAATACCATGCAATCAAAAATACTGTTGCTATTTAACCCATGAATTGTCTCCGTCATTATAGATATGCCCTCAACGGGATATAAATAGTCACATTGGCAACCAATGGCCACCCTACTACCCATCCCCTCCACCCCTAACACCACCCAAACCATTATCCATATTTGGATAATAGCGCATTAGACCATTAAAACAAAACCTATAGTCATCCAGTACTGTATCTAGTAAATAAAAGTTGTACTTACCCCTGCCAGGATGAAGGCCTCATCTTCATCCTCCTCTTCCGTGGAACCAACATTTAACTAAAAACACTAGCTACTGGCCAGTAAACTCTTAATTACCTTTAGCGGGTAGTAACAGCTATGGTATTTAATGGGTTATCCTCCCGCTATCCACCCGGAGGCTTAACCACCTTCCCTTTGTCAACTACCCTCATCCCTTACCCCCTCTACCTCCATCACCATCACCACACACAAATGGGCCAAAGCCCTGGTAGCCAAATATGGCTAGTGATTTTGCCCATTTGTAATAATAAAAAAATAATAATACACTATTAAAAACAAACATATTTCCAGACATTTAATATAAAGATTAGAATTAAACTAACTGATTTTCACTGACAGAAAACTTGTGATTTTTGTCCCTTTACAGCAAAATGTTGCAGTGTTCTACTGTATGTATGTATGTATATATGTATGTATGTATGTATGTATGTATGTATGTATGTCTCTATCTCAAAGGTCATAAGCTTATGCCATTGATTACAAAACAGCCCCTTAGTGTAAAGGCAGTAGCTACCACTTTTTGTATACAATAATCCTTAGAAAAAATGCTAGCAAATGCTGGGTCATATTAGTCACTTCCTATTGACAGTAATTACAATCACTCTGTTGAAGAGTTCTAAAGTATCATTATGTATTTCCATCACTCTCCATGTGCATGTGTATTCACCATCAACCACATGCCTTCATGGGGCAAGAGTATGTAGCGTTTAAAAAGTAAGATTTTCTCTCAGCAGCCAAGGAAATGTTACAACATTTGGCTGAAGTGATACAAATCTGCAATTTATTTTGATTGCTTTTGCTATAACAGTTGATTAGGCATTAAGGACTATTCTTTAAATAGATATCTCTAAGCAATAAGAATATCCCATTGTTTTTGATCAATAGATATCTGCTCATACAGACTTATTACAATGTTTTAGTGAATAGGGCAATGCACTTCTTAATTTATATCTGGGAAAATATAATTATTATTAAAAATGTTATATGAGCTTAGTGAATTTAAGTCATTACAACTGTGATAGGGTGAAGTCAGGTACTGCTAATTATGCCTGGGAAACCTAAATCTGAGTACTTCATCAAGCACTCAGAAGGTTAACCCAGGAAGAATAGCTAGCAATCAGGAACTAAGCAGACACACCTTACAATCAGGTGGCTGCCTCATACTACAGAGCAATCCTAGACAAGCTGCTATGCAGATGGATTCACAAACACAGTAAGAACTGTTACTATGGTTTTTCCTGACTGTTAAAGGTTTGGTAACTGGACATAGCCAGCCAGCCAGATAGATAGGAGTTTTATTGTGAGTAAGTTCTCCCAATGTGGAGTAGATGTTATTTTTCTGCTATATTTTGTGTTGCCTTTGCATATTTGTCCTGGTGATGCTTGTGCCTTAAATGCACATGAAGTGGCCATGGCCCTTGTTGAGTGTGCCTTTAAATACAAAGGTTGATTTTGTCCTTTGTTTTTGTATGCTTTCCTGATACATGACACAATCCATTTGGATATCATTGTTTTGGACGCTGCTTGTCCCTTCCTTGGTCCTTCTGGAATGATAAATAATCTATCCGATTTTCTTATTTCTTGTACTCTCTCAATATAGGCTTTCAAGCACCTTACCACATCAAGATTATGTAGTCTCTCTCCCTTTGCATTACCTGGTTTTGGGCAAAATGACAGAATTATAATTTCTTGATTTATATGAAATTGAGAAACTACTTTTGGCAAGAAATGGTATACCGGTCGCAATATCGCCTTATCCTGGTGGATGACTAGAAACGGTTCTTTACAAGACAAGGCTTGTAATTCTCCCACTTTCCTTGCTGTCATAATCGCTATAAGGAATGCCATCTTCCATGATAATAACTTCAATCCTATTTCTTCTATAGGTTCAAAAGGAGGCATAGTCAGAACATCCAATACCAGGGATAGATCCCATGCTGGCAAGCTAGTCTTAGTTTGCAGTCTTAACCTCTTGACCGCTTGCAAAAACCTCACAATGAGTCTAACAGTGCCGATAATGCCAATACTTGCACTTTCAGTGAACTGAGGCTAAGGGCCTCATGCAGTAAGCGACGATTATGTGAAATCGGCAAGCTTATCGATTAGTCATGTTATTGGCGTTTTTCCCTCTCCGTATGCAGTAAGTGCCGAATACATTCAAAATCAACCAGAAAACAAATCCGCCCACTCTCACGATGATGAGCCGATCACACACAGGTGTATCGGCGTGCGTGGCGGGGTGCTGTTAGGTTGCACAATCACAAATCTTGCTGAATCAGGCGAAACAAGCATGTTTTTGATTGCGCGCCATATTTAAAGGCAACGTGTACTGCTAATCATTCTCTGTGTTGTTGGGAGTGAGAGAGAGAGAGAGACGCACAGAGCTGGACGATTGAAGATTTGCATATTGACTGAGAGACTTGTTGTGTATTGGGTGAGCTTTGTCCTTTGTTGTTTTGTTTACATCTTTGTCTTGTTTTATATGTGGAAGTGGGTCGTGTGATTGCCTGTACATTTCTTGT
Source organism: Ascaphus truei (assembly GCF_040206685.1). Classification (NCBI taxonomy): domain Eukaryota; kingdom Metazoa; phylum Chordata; class Amphibia; order Anura; family Ascaphidae; genus Ascaphus; species Ascaphus truei. Next base: position 292,833,105 of record NC_134485.1, read on the forward strand.
CTGTTTTTTGTGAGTGCTGGAAGTATGCCCGCAAAGCGTGGGAAGAGTGATGCTGGTGGGAGTGGGAGTGCTACTCGTGCGAGTACGCGTCGGAGTGAACGTTCTGTTCAGGGGAGTGATGTTGCTGGTGCACCGAGTGGTGTTGCTGGGAGTGGGAGTGCTGGTGCTGGGAGTGGGAGTGCTGTTGTTGGGAGTGGGAGTGCTGGTGCTGCGAGTGGTGTTGCTGGGAGTGGGAGTGCTGTTGTTGGGAGTGGGAGTGCTGTTGCTGTGAGTGGGAGTGCTGGTGCTGGGAGTGGGAGTGCTGTTGCTGTGAGTGGGAGTGCTGGTGCTGGGAGTGCTGGTGCTAGGAGTGTGAGTGCTGGTGCTAGGAGTGTGAGTGCTGGTGCTAGGAGTGTGAGTGCTGGTGCTAGGAGTGGGAGTGCTGGTGCTGGGAGTGCTGCTGGTGGCGCAGTTGCTGATGGGGTGTCTGGTGGTGGCGTGCTTGCTGGTGGCCAGCTTTTGGAGGCTCTTCCATTGGAAGAAGGAGAGTCCAGTCAGCACCAGCCAAGCTCTGACCCTAAACCTGCTCGGAAAAAACGTGTGGAGAAGCCACGTAATCCTCGCTTCAATGACCAGGAAAATAGGGCTCTTGTCACTGGCATTCTGGAGCACTATGACAGTCTCTATGGACATTTAGTAGGTAAGTGTAACTTTACATTTATTATTCAAATACATGTGATCCTAGGTCATCTGAGTTTTGTTCATATGCAAATATGGGTACACAATATCTTTCTATGTTCATTAGTGTGGAAACACAGCTTTTTATCATGCCTTACAAGGACAAATAAACACAGGCGGTCAATTTGCCAGAACTGCATACAATATGAATGCAACCTTGCTTACATGTATAGGTTTAGTAGTGAATGCTCATGTGCTTCACATATTACACATAAAACAGCATGTTTGCTATCTCTTGGAACAGCTAGCAGTGTAGGAAACTGGTGCTTATATTATTATTCATTTACCTCATATCTTTTATATGTTTTTCAAGGGCGGACAAGTGCAGCAAGCAAAAAAGAAATGTGGGACACAATAGTCATTGGTGTCAATGCCTGTGGGAATAGTGTCAGGGACAAGTATCATTGTCGGAAAAGATTTGATGATATTAGGTCCAAATTGAAAAAGAAAATACAAGACCAACGCGTGCATGCTACTGGCACTGGAGGTGGGCCCACACCACAACGTCTCATATTGACTCCATTGGAGGAGCTGCTTCGGCCAAAATTACTTACCGTCGTCGTGGAAGGCTTGGCTGGTGACCGTGACATTGGAATTTATCCGTCACAATTTCCAGCAGGTGATAAATATTACTGTACTAGGCGTGTCGTTGCTTACAGTTATTTTGCATATTTACACTGCTTTTTATACTGTCTTCACAATATAAGCATACCTGCATCTATATATGTATATGTCTGATTCTGTATATATATATCTCAAAATAGACATATATGTAGTAGTCCTACTAAAAGCAGTAACTAATATAGCACGTGCCATTGCGTGCTCATTTACATGTGAATTCCCAAAATGCATAGCTGCAGTGGAAGCAATTGATGGTGGGCGAAGATGGGGAACAACAGGGTAGTACACATGTGTAACACATGTTCATGAGAAATTATTAGTAGCTACAGGTACAGAACAGAAATATGTATCATATTATTGTGTATTTTATTGATTTTACTCCGACAAACATGACATTACTGCCTATTTTAAGCATGCATCAAAGAAATTGCATGTAACGGCCTACAAACATCACTGGCACTAACACATCTATAGTTGCTTATGAAAAGGTCCATTTTTGCTTTATGTCATATACAGACAGCATAATGAGGCACACGTATCATATGTTATGTCATTGTTTTCATAACTTAAACACTGCAGATGACTACTTAGCTCATCTACCATTGTGTTAAAGCAGCTGCAATTAATATCTCATCACAGCATACACTTCAACAGAGGGGGTGGGGTTCAGCACACACACTAATTACAGCCTCATTTCACGGTCAACTTAGTTCACACCATTTGCACCTGTTTCAAGTCATTGAAAGGTGTGGCTGATTAGGCTTTTTGGGGAAGGGAATACCTTTCTTACAACCTGAATAGCACAACTGAAGTTAATCACACTCATTTGAAAGCTTAACTCTAGCTACTAAATGCCCCAACAACTCATTACTTATCAAAGCGTACGTCACACATTAGTTCACTCATATCTATAGTTGAACTACTATGAAAGACACATTATCACACACTGCATGTGTTGTCTTGTTGAGTCACAGCCACATTCAGGTGTGCCACATCTTCGATTAATGTACCACACATATCCTCTACCAAAAACAACACTTTTTGCAATATGACCACCTTCATGATAACCATTGTGAATGGTCATCTCATGATAGTTATGTACATTATGATACTGATATCACTACACAACATATGATTTTTATGTACTCATTTAATCTATTTATCCTCACGCATTACTGCAGAAACATAGTATGTTGTATGTTAGGGAACTCAAAAATTCTAAGTACACAGGCATGTACAGTGTTATTACAACTATTTATGTTCACTTTCACACACATTTTCGGTTAAGGAACTGATGTTGTTAGTTAATCATAAATACAGAACATACAATAAGTGTTTGTTCAATATTTACACATGTAAATGTAAAACTTATGTTATTGTTATATATAGTTGCCCCTGGAGGACATGTGTCACCTGAGATGGAACAAGTGTCTTCACCTGGGTCAGCCAGCTCAACACTACTAGAAGTTGAGTGTATCATTTGCTGGCCATATAATATGTGCTCTTCTATATGTTATGTTGTCATGTGCATTATTTGTTTTGCACATCTTCTTTAAATAGGATTACTTAGTGTCAGTGAAAATTAAGTGTAAGGCAACATGTATTGTGTTAGTGATGTTAATTATCATGTAGGACTTCTGAGTTTAGAGCAACTTTTCATTCATTCATATTTCATACTGAGTCCAAACATTATTCGTAAGTCAAGGTAGTTTTTAATGAGGTTATAAAACGTATGCTAACATGTTAGGTGTTACTTAGGACACAGTACAATTACATAGTAACACAGCATACATTAACATGCCATTTAATAATGTGTACATTTCTTTTTAGAACATCATGGTGATGAGGATGATGAGTATGATGAGGATGACGCCACAGAAGAGACTGAAATACAATCATGTGACCATGAAGAGGTGCCAATAGAAACTGTTGTACCGCCAAATCGTCCATCAACTTCCACATACGATGCAATTGTAGCTTCAGAGGGAAAAATAGTGGACGCAGAAAATCGTCGCCATTCAGACATGATGACAGTGCTGGAAAGGATGATTGGACTGCAGGAAGAAACAGTATCACAATTGGCACATCTCCACAGAGTCTTCATTGAAGTGCCTAAACAGTTGCAAAAAATCAACACCTCATTCGAAGCATTAGTTGTTCAGCAAACACAAGCTAATTACTGGAGAATGACTAATGTACCACAATTCAACACCTCCCAGCCAGGATCTGTTCATGCAGGTCAGTTTTCACCACATTCATCTGATATTCATTCACCAGGCCCAAATGTTACCGGTCAAGTAGCAGACATTGCTGTGCAGGTTCCTGATGACATCCTACCGCTGCCATCTGTACAAATTCAGCAGCAGACACCTACAAAGGAGGCGACAAAAACAAAACAAGACACACATGAAACAGACCAACCATCACTTGTGCAGTGTCTACCAACTTGCTCACATGTGTCACTGGGCACAAGCCCTGTCCGTGAACAGTCACTACCCAAAAGCCCTGTAGGTGAGTCGCTGCCCAAAAGCCCTGTAGGTGAATCGCTGCCCAAAAGCCCTGTAGGTGAATCACTGCCCAAAAGCCCTGTAGGTGAGTCACTGGCCACAAGCCCTGTAGGTGAGTCACTGGCCACAAGCCCCGTAGGTGAACAGTCACTGGCCACAAGCCCTGCCCGTGAAGTGCCAGAGGCCACTCAAAGTGGCTCTGTTGTGCCTAAAGTTGGTGGCAAAAGAAAAAGGAAAATTCAAGAGACAACAAGCAGGCCTGTTACTCGCTCGCAAAAGGAACAAAAAAAATAAATGTTATAATTCAGAAAATATGTCTTTGGCCTTGTTTTGTTGACTTCAGATTATCTAATTACTATTGTATGTATGCTGAAGACTGTGTTGTTTCCAAACTTTCAACTATGTTCTTGTACACGTGAAGTTTTGGAAATGTTAACACTCATAATTAATTGTGTTATAAATATTTATGTTGTAATCGTCTGTTCAGTAATGGTCCACCAGGAGCCAGTTGCTAAGTTTAGAGAAGCTGCCATTGACTTTGCAGCAAAACATTGCATTTGGGTGTGTTAATTGATGTAAGAATTGCATATGCATATTAGTCACATGCAATTATTAAAACACCTAAGTAAGTGCAAACATCTTTCTTGTACGTGTACAGCAGGATTATGTGTAAATTATTACTTACCTTTGCCTTGCTTGGCCATTGTAATTTTGTCCTTTAATCAGTTGTGTGTTCGTTTCTATAACATCTCAGAATGTATAATAATATATATACACACACACACACACACACACACACACACACACTGAGTGAGTGTGAGTGTGAGTGTTTGAGTGTGTATATATATATATGTATATATGTGTATATATATATATGTATATATGTGTATATATATATGTATATATGTGTATATATATATGTATATATGTCTATATGTATATGTATATATGTGTATATGTGTATATATATATGTATATATGTGTATATATATATGTATATATGTGTATATATATATGTATATATGTGTATATATATATATGTGTATATATATATGTATATATATGTGTGTATATATATATATATATATATATATATATATATATATATATATATATATATATATATAGTACTATATAAACTGGTATACACAAACTAATACACTTCATGCTTCCTTGTGAAAGCACACTATTTTAATAATACAGGCCTAATGTTTGAGAAATATCCTAAGTATGAGACTCTAACAGTATTGTGCTTAAACAAATGTTTATTACTTAATTCAATCATGTTTCTCACCATTTAAATAGGTTTCATACAAGGTATACTTAATGCCATCAATGTTGTGTGTACTCCTGCAATATAAAAAAAAAAAAAATATTATATATAAATATATATATATTTTTATAAGAGATATATTATATATATATATATATATATATATATATATATATATATATATATATATATACACACGTATTTAAACTCATGCAGACAGGGAGTTAACCAGACTTTCACATACACACAGAAATGTAAGCGGGGAAAAAACATTTCTTTTTGCAGGTGTGTTTTTACTGATATGCCTGGCTAAGAAATATTTTCACACACTGGTCTTTGTTAGTTTTCAAAAAAACACTATGTGAACGCATTCACAGTCTAGGGATGTTTTTCACAAACGAGATAAAAGAAGGAGAAATGTTTCTCCCACAGTCCCATATCACGAACCACAACTGTTAACCCAATTAGACAAACAAATCCAATTGGTTTGAAATAAGGAGTCAAAGTAGTTACTTTTGTTGACCTTGACAAGGAAAAACAGGAGTTTGTTAGCCATTCAGCACATTCATTTTGATGAGCAAATAACACAGACCTGCACACAGCTTTTGTGCTACTCAGACATGGCTGATGAATTCGTTAACAATATTAATCCCCTTTTAGGGTATAAGTACATGATCTGTGAAGCCATCTTGAACAGTCGCGGACAGAAAGCAAGCACACGCCAAATCGATGATTTCATTCGAGCAAAATATCCTTATTACCAAGACCGTAAGCATGCACGGAATTTTAATTCCTCAATAAGATTCACTTTATCAAGTAATGACTTTTTTGAACGTGACCAGGATAAGCTACAACACACCTATGGTTTCTGGAAGATTGCCCCGGAAAAACAATTTATCCTGAAAGACGGCACTTATATTGTCGTGAAAGGCATATTTATTCCTAATGGCAATAGCAATGTATCCGCTACTACTGATCCGTTTGAATCGATACGTGCTGCAATATCTGCAGCCTCCATTCCTGAAACCCACATTGTACAAGAACAAAAGTACTATGATTATGTACCAAGCCTTTCAGCTGAAATTGCATTGGAATGGGAACCGGAAGAAATGAACCTACCTCCCGACCAATTATTTGAAGAAAGCAGTGGCGATTCCTATGAGCGCATCCTGGAGGAGATATGTGCCATACTGGATTCAGCGGTTGGGTTAAGCGTGGATGAAAATGGCTTGCATTTCTGGAGCGACCAGTTGCAGCCAGGCGAAGAGTTAATTCTAGAAGAATGGTAAATATAACAATCGTTATGCGTTGACTCTGCGTTTAAATTTTTTTTTTTTTTGTAACCACCATTTTCACTTTCAATGCGTGGATACAGCGTAACATTGCAGACTGCATAACATGTAGCGATCACAAACAAATTGTTTCCTAATACAATATAGTAGGACCTGAAAGAGTAGTACACATTGCTGACGGAATAAATATACGTACTTTCCTATCCCTTTAAACATATTAGCAACATTTTACCATTACTCTAACACATACCTGTTTTGTTATCATGCAACATCTACAACATTGAAAACCGGGTCCACCACGTATGACGTGGGACCCTTGTCATGGGCCAAGGCGTCCTTAAAAAGGATTAGTGATGTAAGTCCCGCCCCCAAGCGACGTGCGCGCCTCAAAGCCTATTGGCTGTCATGTTTTGTTATAGTAACGGTAACTGCAGTGTGTGATGCGTGCGGCTCAGTGTTTGTAGGCGTACCCTGGGCGTTAGCCGAATGTTAATTGAGTGGGAGGAGTGTTAGCGTGCGTTTCACGCTGGCTTAACATGACGTCACACGTATTGCATTTGCGCATTGTGTTATCGGCCGTGCTTTCTGTTCAAACACGTCTGTTTAAAAAGAATACAGATGTACTCGTTTAGAACGAATGTAGTTTCGTCTTCATTGTATTTGAAATAAAGATGTTATGTTTACTGGTATTTTCAACATGTATTGAACGCACAACGTACGCTTTGTTTTGCGCATGCGCTAACAGTTAGTGGAGCCAAGCGTGAAGTGCGTGCGCACACAAAGATGTGCGCGCACATCTTTCAGTATACAGGCAACGTTCACTTCTTATACATAGTTATGCCTGCTACAAATTTAAAGAAACATTACATACTGATGAACAGTTTTACTTCTAACATATAAGTGAGTGACGTGTGTATCTACACAATCATATAGAGCTGCGTAACGCGTTGTCACGGATGCATATCTAGTAAGGTGCCATCTTTGACCATCATGTGTTTGCTGTATTTCAGAGATGTCGGGGAAGATACAATCGGATCAATGTATGATTTCAGAAGAGTCTACCTTTATATGAGATGATTGTGAGGAGGAGCCACCGACTACTATACTACATATGGAACTAATTTTATATTGCTTGCAGCGCTTATTAACAAACAATTAAAAATGTGATACCCTTATGCCTATATTGCATAAGCACTTAATTAACATAATGATGTTGCAAAAGAGTGCCTCATGAATTTTTATTGAGTGTTCTTTAATGACTACTAACATTTTATGACATGGTGTGTTTTATATATAACAACCATTCCCACTCTGCTAACACATTTGTGTATTCTAATATGTAATGGAACGTATGACTGTCGAAACTATGTAACAATAATAATAATAATATGAGCATGTTCATGTATAGGGCTGCTAGTTGTACGCAGCGATTTACAGACACATGTTTCAGCCTGAGGTCCCTGGCCCGTGGAACGTACAAATGTTTTTTTGCCGCATGAGGCACAGGGAGATAAAGTGACTTGGCCAAGGTCACAAGGAGCCCACACCGGGAATTGAACCAGACTCCCCTGCTTCAAACTATCAGTGCCAGTGTGTGTCTTTACTCAGTGAGCCACTCCTTCTCCCAATGTAAAGGACACTTACAACCAAGTAGCCATTTATTTTTAAAATCTCTTGTTACATGGGTATGTAGATAAAATGGTTTGGGACTGTAGCAAATAATGTTACTGGCCAGATGTTATGGTCCCCTCCAATGCATGATGTTCTGAATATGACATCACCATCATGTTATGAAGTACGTTTCTGTGTATATTTCATTAACCTAACTAACTATAGTTTACTGTGTTTATTAATCGTTTAGAAATACATAGTATAGTCAATATGATGATATAAGCTACCATAATAAAGCTGGTGTTATCATTTGTCGGTGTTATACATGGATCCTACACCAATTGATAGAGACACAAACAGTTGTCTTAAAAAGTGTGTCTATGCTAGTGATGAATGTGCTCCCGTAAGTAAACAAATAAGTACAGTTATCCCCTTTTCTCCAACCACCTCTATATTACATTAATGGAAATTATAAGGAAACATACATAAAATGTGATGAAATGTGAGTAATCATTTTGTAATACAATGCACATGAAAGCTCAAGAGTAGCTAAATGCATATACATGATACAGAAAGTACATATATGTAACATTTGTGTTTAAACCAATATGTTGGGTTTTTAGTTCCAATAATTATAGGAAGATTGAGGTAGCCACATCTTATGAGAGATGTCAGCAAATATACATACCATGATCAGTCATACTGGAGATATACCTATAATGCAAAGGAACAATATATAAATTGCAAACATTGACATGCCATCTTCAGTACCGTAAACAACACAGCAAAGTGTGTATTTGGTGTTAAATGTACAACACCATGTATATTTCATGACATTCAAAATGTAAATCAGCCTGGTGTACACATCATATGGATGTACATGTTACACTGCACCAATAACATTGTATGTAAGCATACTAGAAGCATGAATGATTATGGGCATAATATGTGTTTTGTCTTAGCATAAGGAATAACACAATGCTAAAATATTATTGCTTTGTTACCCAAGTTGTATTCACATACACACAACTAAAGTACAATTGAAGAGGATTATATAACCTGTGCAACAATAACATACCGGTGCCACATCCCTTTGTGCACACAGCAGAGAAAAGAAAGGTGTGCAACCCATATTCATCTGTGTCCTAACAGAAGGTTATATAAAGAAACATTATTGTTAATATAACATAATTAAACTATAAAAGTAGTACTAGGAACATATGAGTTTGTACTTACAAGAAAAAAATGAATTGATGAGATTCTGTCGTGTCTGGCCACCACTGGCTGTTTGTTCATTTTCAGCAGCTACATGGGTGGGATGCTCGTCTACCAAAGCCTCAGCTAGGTCTGACTGTACATTGTGCCTGAGTGCAACATTGTGCAAAATGCAACAGGCAAGGATAATATCAGACACTTTTTGAGGCTTGTATAGAAGAGCCCCACCAGTTCTGTCCAGACACCTAAACCTGGTCTTGAGTAGGCCAAATGTCCTCTCTATAACAGATCTTGTAGATATATGGGCTGCATTGTACCTGTCCTCTGCTTCAGTTTGAGGGTTTAGCACCGGAGTCAAGAGCCACGGCCTAATTCCGTATCCTGAGTCACCTATAATGAATGGAGCACACATAAGCTGACATTAGTGATCAAATTGTACAATGCCAACATTCCTAAATCAACATGTGTTTTGTGTTAGAACATGTAAATATGTACTCACCCAGCAGCCAACCAGGTTCAAAATGTCCCTCTTCGAACGCATGGAAGACTGAAGAGTTCCTCAGGATAGAGGAATCGTGACTGGAACCAGGGAACTTGGGTACCACATGCATTATCCTCATCGTGGCATCACATACCACCTGTACATTGAGTGAATGGTAGTGCTTCCGATTGCGGTACACATGCTCACTCTGACTAGGTGCAATCAAAGCAACATGTGTGCAATCGATTGCACCCAGCACACATGGTATCCCTGCTATATTATAAAAGCCAGTCCTGACTTCCAGCCACTCTGTCGCCTCTGTAGGAAAATGAATATAATTCCTAGCGCGTCTATTGAGTGCATAGAGAAACTGGGTCAAGGCCCGCGAGAATGTAGATTGCGAGACCCCGCCCACTATGCCCACAGTTGTCTGGTATGACGCGGAAGCAAGATAATGTAATGAGCACAGCATTTTAACAAGCCCAGGGACTGCACGACCTCTGGCTGTGAAAAAATCTAAATCCCCCCTTATCTCCTCATAAAGAGCTAAGATTGCTGCTGAACTCAAACGATAGCGACTTACAATCTCCTCCTCACTCATCCCATCTAACAGGGTTCTCTCCCTGTACAGACGCGGACGAGGCACAAGTTGTCTCCTCTGTCTTCTCCTCTGATCTCCTGTCCCTCTACCTGTCCCTCGGCCTGTCCCTCTCCCTGTCCCTGTCGTATCCGCGTCACTGTCACTGTCCCTCGGTGTGTCCCTCCCTTGCCCTATATGATTGTCTTCATCATCAAGCATGTCATAGAAAAGAATGTTCCTCCGTCTCCTAAACATTCGCAACATTTTGAAATGAGTAGCTGTGAATGAGCAGGTAATGTGCGTCCTTTAAATAGGTATGTGATGATGTCAGGTGACATAGTAAAATGCAAGGTGTTACATTAACATAATAAAGTACTTCTGTGGCAAGCTGTGTGCACTTGTTGTTCTAAGTATTTGTTGTGTGTATTCTGCAGGGAATGATGATATTTGGCAATGATGTGACGTGAAGCTTTGTACAAAGATTGCTTGCAAATAAATAGTTGCATGTGCAATGCATGTAACACTTGTGAACGCAAGAGTCAGTCATGTAATGAGACAAAAAGGCTGAGATTGACGTGGGAAAAGTTTTGTGTAACATGTGTAATTATCCATGTTATTGTGACATGTTGGCAACAATGAATAGTCGTGTGCATATGCATGCATTTGTGTAAGGAGGATAGTTGGTATAGAATGAGTTTACAAGGTGTCCCAATGATGAATTACTGTACATGTGTGTATAAGTTAGGTTGAAGTGCTTGTAATGCAACGGTTACAATGTAAACATGCAATGTGATTGAGCGTCCAATAAGTGACGTCATGAAAATAGGGAGGACCCAAAAGTTTATGTAAACATGAGAAGACAGATGTACATGAACGTTTAAAGATGCGTGTCACATTACAAGCATTGTGTAATGTAAAGGAAGATGAATATACTGTGTATGAGTGACATGTGTGACATGTGTGACATCATGTAAATAATTGTCGCTGAGTTGAGTAAAATGTGTGATATGATGTGAGGTTCTCCTTTAAGAGTGTAGTATAGTATTTTCCCTTGCCACATCATCACATGATGAGTAATGTGACCCGCAAATGCTGAAAACATGTAAAAGTCGAATGTTATGCAAATAAGACACATCAGCTGTGACACAATGCAGGGAATGCCCCCACACTGTAATGCAAATCCCCCTTGTATTGTGAGCAATGAAACGTAAACAGTACTATACTGTTATACGTCCCCGCTCCATTGACTTCCATTGATGTACAGAAGATGTTTTTTTTCTAAGTGCCGTTCCGGCAGCCTTAGCGATCGTTCTCCCGTCCAAAATGCCAACTTTAGTTGGCGGGAGAAATCGGCCATAACATCTCAATTTCGTAGTGCCGATCAGCCCCGATAAGCTGTTTTTTTTTGTTGAATCCAGCCGATTTAAAAAAGTGGCGATCAGTGTCGAAAACAGGCTTATCGGCAGGCGACTGGCCATAACCAAATTATCGGCTCCGAAACCTGGCGATATGAAGCACTTATCGGCGCTTACTGAATCTCAAACCCAATTTTGGCTATAACATGGCCATATTTCCCTTATCAACGCTTACTGCATGAGGCCCTAAGTCCTTTTAAAACCTTCTTGTAAGAATTCTACTATTGTCACAATTTGTGGTGAAAATTCACGCACCAGTCCCTGAATCATAACCAAATCCGGTAATAAACCTTTGTTTTTTACTGTTCTATCTGAACATCTTTTTTCTCTTAGTGTTTCCCACTCAATATCCAAGCCGCCAAGGCCCATTGTTTGGGGTCTGGATGATATACTGGCCCTTGTTGCATCAGTCCCTTGATATTTCGTAGATGCCATGGTGTATCTATTGCCATGTTTATGACATGGGCAAACCATAGTCTCCTCGGCCAATACAGTACCACCAGTATCACTTCTGATTGATCGCTCTTGATCTTCCTCACTATCTTTGAAATGAGACGAAATGGAGGAAACAGGTACGCCAGTTTGAATTGCCACTTGAAACTGAGGGCATCTATGTGTCTTGCACTCGGATGAAAATGTCTTGCACAATAATTTTCCACTTTTCAGTTTTGATGGGTAGCCATAAGATTTATCTCTGGCTGCCCCCAACAACCTACCAGCCTGTAGAACACTCAGTGATCTAAAGAACATTCTCCCGGATAAATTAGGTTGCGGCTGAGAAAATCTGCTGTAATATTTTCTGGCCCTGGAATATGTATGTCTATTATCTCTGTAACATTGCTTTCTGCCCATGACAGAATCTCTGATGTGGATTCATCAGTATTTTGCTCCTTGTTCCACCTTGCATGGTGATATATTTTACCACTGCCCTGTTGTCTGATTGTATTCTTATATTTCCATCCTTTTCCTGGCTTTGGAATGCTTCCAGTGCTTTCTGCACTGCCTTCAGTGCCAACAGGTGTGATGGTTACTGCTGTTCTTTGTTTTTTCCAAGAACCTTGTACCAGTAAGTCTCCCATCTGGGCTCCCCAACCTGCGCTGCTTGCATCTGTGGTGATTGTTACCCATTGTATATGATGTAATGTACGCCCTTTTAACTGGTTCTGTGCATTTTAACACCATTTTTGTTCCTTCTTTGTCAAAGATAAAGTCACTGCTGTGACGAAACGCGTCAGAGTTCGCTCTGTAGCAGACTTTTTGTGTGTATATATGCACTAATAAACCGAATATTTTATTTTTACTATGTGTGGCTTCTATCCCCTTGCGGCAGCAGTGACCGCCTCAACACTACATTTTTTGCTTTGAATTACATTGGCTGGAGCACGCTAACTTCCTCTTCCGGTTCAGAGGTCCCTGACGTCATCGTTGATCGGAGACCCGGCACGTCAAGACTGTGAGTGAATAACTCTCATATTCTCCCTTCCCCTACCTCCGCAGTGAGGTCTGCTCAATCGTGGGTGACACCGGGTTAGGAGGGTTGTGGCGGAGGGTAGCGACTGCTTAGCGGGTGGTCCCGAACAGGGAACACCGCGGTATCGCTGCTTTAATTCCTCCTTACCATCATATACCCCTCCCGTTGTTTGTCACGTGGCACGATTGAAGTGGGGAGTCAAAGAAACACTTATGTTTACATTGGGACACTGGACCTTAAGAGTGTTCTATTATTTATGCTAATTGTTGCTATTATGCCTCTGGAATATGGATGGTATTTGTTTGTGGACAATTTGTAGCACCAGTTTTCTTGTGAGGAATCCCAGGATATTTGCTGTCCTCCAACTGGAAACTGCTGGACCCTTTGACCTTCATGCAAATTTTCCTCTGGGAAATGACGCTCTCCTTCTGGCACCACAAAAAAGCCAATTTTGTCCGCCTCTCCATGCCACGTGTCTTGAAAATGGTTTTCCCGCACGATATATCCTTGCTTCTCTATATTGAGCTCTATCCATCTGTTGGAATGTAGGACCATATCTTCTATTCCTATTATCTTGAGGTAAAAATGTACTCTTCCTTCCTGATGCTTTATTTATGATTGCATCTAACTTATTTCCAAATATGAATTTTCCTTCGAACGGCAAGCTGCACAAACTGCTCTTGGATGCTATATCAGCCATCCATTGCCTAAGCCATAGCGCTCTTCTTGCTATTTCGGTAAAGGCCATTTACTTGGCTGCCAGTCTTACTGCATCCAGCGAGGCTTTGGCTATGTAGTCTGCTGCCCATCTGATCTCTTACAATGCCATCAGAATGGAAGTTCTCTTAACTCCTTTTTCCAATGCTTCCTCTATATTAGCAATCCATATCGCCTTTCTCTTGCTACCGATGTTGTTGATATTGCTGGTTTGCACGCTGTACCCGCTGTCACATAAGCATTCTTTAAGACGCTATCTATCTTCTTATCCATAACATCCTTGAGAGATGCCGCATCATCAATCGGTATAGTTATATTTTTTGGCACTCTGGAAATTGCCGCATCAATCGTCGGACTGACTTCCCAGAACATTACTTCTTCTTGTGAGAAGGGATACATTCTATAATTTTTTTTTGGAATAGTCAACTTTCTATCCGGTTGTGCTAATTCCATTTGTATCATATCTTTGATTACTTGGTGGATTGGAAAAGCTTTGATTTTCTTCTGTCTTGTTCCAAATAACTTATCCGGTCTCTGCGTTATTTATTCCATATCCTCTAACTCCAAGGCTTCTCTCATCACCTTTATGAGATTATCCACCATATCAAATTCAAACGCGGATTCTTCAGCTTGCATTTCTTGCCCTGACGAATCATACTCCCCTTCTGACACCTGATGATACATCATCTCTGATTCATTTGATGATGAATCTCTCCCTTTATCCAGGCTAGTCTGAGACCTTGCCCTCTTCTGTGCTGGCTTTACTGCTTGCTGTACAGCAGATTCTACACTCTGCTTCACTGTATCCTTCATCCATAACAGGAAGGTATTCTTCTAAGGCTGGCTTTTCACATGCCGCACACCACTTGGTTTTTTTAGCAGCCTTTTTCTTCTGATACAGAGACTCTACTGCCCCATTTAGAAGTTCCTTCTTCTGGTTGTATAACCTGTCACGCTTGTGCTCTCCTCACAAGCGCAGGGAAAAGGGGAAGGACCCGCTAGCGAGGTGGGGAGGCCGCAGGGGATACGAAAGGAGTAAGTTGCCGCGCAGCTGGGGATCGGCGCACGTAGTCACGTGACCGCGCCGCGCGCATGAGAATGCGCGACGCGTCCTGAGGTGCGGAGCCAAGCTCAGAGACACGACTTATCCAGCTGCATTTGCACGCAGGCTCTGACAGCAGACCGGGATTGAGCGCGTTCTCAGGCACCAACGTGGGGGTTGCTGGGAAGCCAACGCTTCAGCCCGGGAGTCTGGAAACGGAAACCAGGAACATGGTACAGGAACATGGGCATAGAGTCCAGAGCACAAGGTAACATCCAGAGAAGGATTGCTTCTTGGAGAACGTCCAGACTTCTTAAAGGCATAGTGACAGAAACAGCCAGGTGCAGCGAAACTAAACATAACATAAGGGTTCTTAGTCTAATCTATTGGCCAAGGAATTATAAGCCTGCCACCACGTCAAGGTGAACCCTACTAAGCAGGTACCTACACTACCCGACGATAAACTAACCTCAGTATTATAAGAGTGACTCTCCCAGCCTTCCGGAATCCACAGGAGATAAGTAAACGTCCCAAGGAGGTTCAGGCAGGAACAGTATGCGATGAGTACTAGCAGGCACCAGGGCTGGTAGCAAAAGACTAAATACAAATAGAAAGTCAAAGAGAGGCTTACTTCCTGTCAGGAGGAAGAGGGCAGGGTTTGCCAGAAAGCAAGATGGCGTTGCTTGCTTCATAATCCTTAAAGACACAGGATCTTGACTCGCAGCTAGAGGGCGGCGATCAGAAGTAAATAGGTAAGGAAGGAACACGCCGCAGGGGGCGTGTTCCGCGCATCGTTACAGTACCCCCCTCTTAAGGATCGAACTCCGAGCGATCCAAGAGACTAAGGCGCAGCGATGCATAGGAAGGAAGACTTGCAGCTAGAGGCAGCGCCCACCACACAGAGAATCAACAGGGAATCTTGACTCGCAGCTAGAGGACGGCGCTTGCCATACAGAGAGACATCAGAGAAACTAGGCATGGGTAGAGAATATGCCACAAGGGGGCGTGAAGTTGACTCGCAGCTGGAGGGCGGCGCACGCTGTCACGTGTACGCGCCACGCGTGAGAATGCGTGATGCGACCGGGGGTGGCCGGGCTCGGTTGTACGAGTAGGGAACCGTGGGTGCGTGCATGCTCTATAAGGAGAGCGGGAACTGAGATGCGGCAGGTAAGGAGGGAGCATGCCGCAGGGGGCGTGTTCCCCGATTCCTTACAGTATCCCCCCCTTCAGGATCGGACTCCGAACGATCCATACTAGACTAGGGGGACTATAGGATCTCCCAACGTTACAGGGGTACAGGAACGGGCCTCTGCATGGAGCTAGCAGCAGGCCTCATGAACTAGGAACATGGACACGAACATGGCATGGAACATGGAGAAAGGCGGGGCCACCTCTGGGGGTCCGTTTGATTGGCCGAGCATAATGTCACGCTTGTGCTCTCCTCACAAGCGCAGGGGAAATGGTAAGGACCCGCTAGCGAGGTGGGAAGGCCACAGGGGATACGAAGTGAGTAAGTTGCCGCGCAGCTGGGGATCGGCGCATGTAGTCACGTGACCGCGCCGCGCGCATGAGAATGCGCGACGCGTCCGGAGGTGCGGAGCCAAGCTCAGAGACACGACTTATCCAGCTGCATGTGCACGCATGCTCTGACAGCAGAGCGGGATTGCGCGCGTTCTCAGGCACCAACGCGGGGGTTGCAGGGAAGCCAATGCTTCAGCACGGGAGTCTGGAAACAGAAACCAGGAACATGGTACAGGAACATGGGCATAGAGTCCAGAGCACAAGGTAACATCCAGAGAAGGATTGCTTCTTGGAGAACGTCCAGACTTCTTAAAGGCATAGTGACAGAAACAGCCAGGTGCAGCGAAACTAAACATAACATAAGGGTTCTTAGTCTAATCCATTGGCCAAGGAATTATAAGCCTGCTACCACGTCAAGGTGAACCCTACTAAGCAGGTACCTACACTACCCGACGATAAACTAACCTCAGTAGTATGAGTGACTGTCCCAGCCTTCCGGAATCCACAGGAGATAAGTAAACGTCCCAAGGAGGTCCAGGCAGGAACAGTATGCGATGAGTACTAGCAGGCACCAGGGCTGATAGCAAAAGACTAAATGCAAAGAGAAAGTCAAAGAGAGGCTTACTTCCTGTCAGGAGGAAGAGGGCAGGGTTTGCCAGAAAGCAAGATGGCGTTGCTTGCTTCAGAATCCTTAAAGACACAGGATCTTGACTCGCAGCTAGAGGGCGGCGATCAGAAGTAAACAGGTAAGGAAGGAACACGCCGCATCATTACATATCCATAGTACTAAATTTAAAAAACAAACTAAAACTAAATATAATTTCTTTTATTTCCATGAAATCAACTCTCTCAGTCCATTGTATCACTAATCTAAGGACTCACCTCATTTTTGTTAGCGACCTTTACTTCCCTTTACTTCCTCCAGCTTCCATGCTGGCCTCAGTATCTTGTATTCTGTCTGCTGAGCATTCCATGCTGCAGCTGTATCAGGGTTCCTTCACACTGTGTGCCGTCGCGCTGTAGCTCTGACGTCAGCCCAATCGGAGTATTCGGCTCTCGCGTACTCGTGCACGCGCCAGCCCGTGTTTTACCCCCAGCGTTCACACATGCTACCTTGGGGTTGCCCGGTTGCACGGGCCTCTGTCTTGTCACCTCCCAGGGTGCGCCGATCAGAGCTTCAGGATAGAAAGGCTGAGATCCCTGGTCAGACTGCACTAATTACAGTCTGGTGAATCCTTCAGTAGAAAATAACAAACCCTGCTCCTAGCTGTAGGACAGGAAAATGACTAATCTGCAGCTAGTGGGAGGGGCCTTTATGGCCTACCAGCAAGAATCAATTTCCTGTCCTACTAAGCTGATGATCGAGTTAACCCCTACGGTGCCCACTGCTAGGGTGATAGGAAAATGCCAACTTTTGCTACCGTGAGGATTTTGGGAGAAACTCGCCATTCTAGAGCCGCGACTAGCCGCAATAAACTAATCGAGGCTACTAGAATTGCACGAGTTTCAGAACCTACCGATAAGTGGCTTATCGCCACTCACCCGGCGGTCTGTTTTGGACGGATGAAAAATGGGCGATTTATGCCTTTATCATCCACTTATTGAGGCTTACAGAATAGCAGTAGGCATTTTGGGTGAAAAGACCTCGATAAGTGGGTTATGAAGGCTTACACTGTAGAACAGGCCCCATAGTATCTGAACAACATTTCAAATGTAATTGAAAAAACACATATTTTCGTATTGCTTTTACATTATCAGAAACTAGGCAGAATGCTAGTTAATTTATTGGGAAAAGCCTGCAAAATGTAATATATATTGAAATGATTATATAAGGTAGAATAATATTTGACAGGTAAATAAAAGCTGCTAGACATTTTTTAATATACAGTTCTAAATATTTATCTAGACAGTAACTCTTTCCAAATATAAAAGAATAACAATACACTTACCTTCCATTTGCAGAACTGTTTGTGTTAGGTGTCAGCTGTCAAACTTAGTAAGTGCTCTAGGTATATTCAGAATTTGTGGATAATCTATGTGATGATTGATCTAGTTTTCTTTATTTATTTAACTATGGAATCATTTTCAGGATTTCCACATGCTGTACCTTTTACTGTAGCATAAACTAAGAATGTAAAAAGTAATAATTTAATTATATATATTTATATACACACACACACACACACACACACACACACACACACACACACACACACACACACACACACACACACACACACACACACACACACACACACACACACACACACGTTATATGTATGTATGTATGTATGTATGTATGTATGTATGTATATGTGTGTATATGTGTGTATATGTGTATGTATATCATTAAATTATATATATAACAATAATATTCTCATATTTTTCCCCACTGTTACCAATGCCATACACATACTGTAATCATGTAATTGACTATTTAAGCAAGATAAATATTGAGCGTAAGAAGTTGCAGGATTATTTGTTGGTAAATTTCTTATGGTTTCTGTGTTTTCTTAAACTATTTGTTTATTTATTAATTATGCATTCATTTTTACTAAATTACCTTTGTCTGTTACAGAGAGCCTTTGCTTGTGGGTTGCTTCTGAGTGTAAATTAGTATTTATTATTTTTGTCATTGTATGTCATTGAATGAGTGTGCAAGTGTGATTAAATATTTGTTACTATAATTGGCTTTCTTTTTAATTGAGTTTGTGTGATTAAATATTTGGTTGCGTTCATGTTGTTACTCTGAGAAAATATTGAACTTACAAAAAGTGATACAGTACACTGTAAACTTGTAGATACACTATACACACTTTTATGTATACTTTTCAGTTTATCCTAAAGATGTCATTACAATATATACTGCGTACAACCATGGATCAATTATACCTAAACTACTTTAACGGAACATCTGAAGAAGATAAAACACAGAATTCCAATAGTGGAGTACTCATAGATAAGATAACATGTATTATCAAAACATTTAAATTCAACCACCCAAGATCAAAATCTTAAAAACACATACATCACACACCATGTGAGAATAAACACAATCGGTGAGAGAAAGTAACTGTTATGTTATAAGCCTCGATATGTCACTTATCGAAGATTTTTCACCAAAAAGGCATACTGCTATATATTACTGCCTCGAGAAATTGCCGAAAAAAAGCTTTTAAACCATTTTTTTCTCTAAAATAAAAATCACCAACATTCGTGCAATTCTAGTAGCCAGGAGAAGGTTATCGGGGCTATCGGGGCTATCGAGGCTCTAGAAAGGCGATTTCCTCTGAAAATCCTACCGCCAGGAAAAGTTGGCGCGAAGGTGGTAAGAACCTGACGATAAGGCGGCAAGAGAGGACTTAGAAAAAAATGCATTTTCCCTGCCTCGGATTGATGCCGGAGTCTCCGGAGCTGATATCCATTAATATCAGCACAAAAAGCCCCTGTCATTTACTGCATTTACTGGCAACTTCATTACCTTAGCGGCTAACCGCTAAGCTAATGAAGGGGTTAGCAACCGGTGCCAGGTTTATTGTGGCTAGGGGGGTGGTTGAAGGTGGTATTTGGCCCTTGGTGGGTGTTTAGGCCTTGCGGGGAGTTGTAGGTGCAGTTAACCCATTCATTACATTCGTGCAATTCTAGTAGCCAGGAGAAGGTTATCGGGGCTATCGGGGCTATCGAGGCTCTAGAAAGGCGATTTCCTCTGAAAATCCTACCGCCAGGAAAAGTTGGCGCGAAGGTGGTAAGAACCTGACGATAAGGCGGCAAGAGAGGACTTAGAAAAAAATGCATTTTCCCTGCCTCGGATTGATGCCGGAGTCTCCGGAGCTGATATCCATTAATATCAGCACAAAAAGCCCCTGTCATTTACTGCATTTACTGGCAACTTCATTACCTTAGCGGCTAACCGCTAAGCTAATGAAGGGGTTAGCAACCGGTGCCAGGTTTATTGTGGCTAGGGGGGTGGTTGAAGGTGGTATTTGGCCCTTGGTGGGTGTTTAGGCCTTGCGGGGAGTTGTAGGTGCAGTTAACCCATTCATTACATTGGTGGTTAAAACCGCTAAGGTAATTAAATAGTTATCCCCACCGCTACCACCCGGTAGGCCTAAACATTCATCCTTGGGGCTATTACCCCCTTCACCCAATCCCTCTTCCCCCAAGAAACACAAATACACACAACAACCCTACTACCCACCTCCTCTACCCCCAATAACCCCCCACCCAACACATACAGCACAGTAATGGGCACATTTACTATTATCCAGATATGGATAATAGTGCATTTGCCCATTATACAATCAAACATTAGTCAGCCAGCATTAATAAAGTAAATAAAATGTTCAACTTACCCCTGCCATCATGAAGGGCTTCCTCATCTGCATACTCCAGGTCCATGTCCTCTGATGCCAGCAAGAATAGAAGAAACAATACAATCTTATGGCCCTTTACCCCTTAATATATTAGCAGTTAATAACCGCTATAGTAATTAAGGGGTTAACCAACACTCACCACTACCCACCCAGGAGGCCTAACCACCCACCCGCGACCACTTTACCCACCCTCTTCCCATTGTTTGGCATAATGGTACATCATACCCATATAATATGGGTATTATAAGCCACTATAGCAGTCAATGGTCACCCTAATAAAAAAGCATGAATTATAAAAATACACAATAATAAAAGATAGGCAAGCACCTAAACACCCCAATTCAAGAAATAAAAGCACTAGCCAACCAATCATTTCAAGAACTAAAAGCACTAACCAACAAAACAATTAATTCATTTTAAACAATAGCCAACAAAACAATGAATTAATTTAAAACGCTGCCCAATCCTAAAATGTACTAAAAACAAGCCATCCAAATTTAAAGCAATTTAATCCAAACAATAAACAGAAATAAAAAAATATAGAAAAGAAGCATTTGCCAAAAAATGCATAGGCTGTCACTGTATTTATCTGTATCCTAAAGGGGCACAGATTAATACATTATAAGTCAATGGGCAAGCAAATAAAAAAAAAATACAGTACATTCAATTAAAAAAAATGAAAAAAAAATAATTTCATATACTGCACCGACACAGTTTATTCGAGCAAATACCCGGTATGTACCTGGCAGATACCTGGAATGCGCCGCTCCTCACCTCTGACAAGCCCCGTTGCATTTGCCTTCCCAGCCTGGGTTCATGCCTGGCTGATGGGCGGCTGATCTGTTAAATGATAATGATTAGGATTTAATAGGCTGCAATGCTTCGCGTGTCTACCAGATGGCATAAATTCATGAATTGTAATGCAGTGTATATATATATATATACTGTGCAGTATTGCAGCCAGCGGGAATAAAATGCTTCAATCCCTGCTTGGAAAATAACTCAATGCACTCGGTCAGAAAACAGTCACAAACCTCAATACACCCGGGTATACCCGAATTCGTGGGACTAGCCAAGCTCGAATAAAGTGTGTCGCCAGTGTATTTAATATTTATCTTACCTTTAGGAGTTTTCACCCTCAGAATCACGGCATATCTGTAAGCTCTCGTACCGCAACATTATCACCCGCAATCCGCCATCCACCTTGAAGACCAGCATCTGTAATTATTTTTATATTTTCTTTAATGTTCTTATCTTCAATCCCACTGGCTGTAAAACTATGTGATAAAGACATGTGGTTTTAAGGATATGACATACCACCCTTGGAGATGATTTCACATCCTTAAAAAAAAAGAGGGGGGCACATGATACAGCGCCCAATTGGATTAGAGTTGTACCACCTGGCCCTAAAATGTGACGTCACTGGCCTTATACTGTATAAGGCTTGTACGTCTCATTTTACCTCAGGAAGCAGACAAGACAACATCCTGTTGTGGATATACCATGGGGCTTTGGATTGACAGATGAAGAAAGAACATTAAAGAAAAGATAAAAATAGTTACAGATGAAGGTAGAAGATGGTGATAGAAGATAAAAGAGAGAAGATTATTTTTACCTGATGCTGGTCTTTAAGGTGGATGGCGTTTGATTGTGGGTTTAAATTCATTAAAGGTTTTGTTGGCTAGTGTTTAAATTAATTAATTGATTTGTTGGCTAATGGAAGGAAAAATGCACACAATGCGCACCAGAGATTAAAAAGTAGTAAATTATTTATTAATAAAAATAAAATTAACCGAGGGGATCTAACCCCACCTCAGTACATATGCGTCAAAGATCTAGGTTCGGTTACAATGAACACAAACCATATCATTAATCAATACTGACTAATTAAGCTAAATCTACAAACAACATAACACACGGTATATTAAATAATAAAAAGGAGACAGTGTTCAATAAAACGGGATAAATTAATCCTGGATTTGACTAAAATTATAGCTAAACAACTGCCTGAGGCTGACAGGGGGAGACGGAGACTTACACTGAAGCCCAGAGCGGGTTCCGCGGCGAACGTATAGGGATCCGGACGATGCCACAGCAGAGATCTAACCACCGCCTGAGCTCCCTGCAAACGCCGTCTCAGCCTGTCAGAATACGCGCAGAGTAACCTGTTGAGGTCACGACAGGTCACTCTGCATGTATTCTGACAGGATGAGAAGGCGTTTGCAGGGAGTTCGGGCAGTGGTTAGATCTCTGCGGTGGCGTGGTCCGGATCCCTATACGTTCGCCGCGGAACCCGCTCTGAGCTTCAGTGTAAGTCTCCTTCTCCTCCTGTCAGCCTCAGGCAGTTGTTTAGCTATAATTTTAGTCAAATCCAGGATTAATTTATCCCGTTTTATTGAACACTGTCTCCTTTTTATTATTTAATATACCGTGTGTTATGTTGTTTTTAGATTTAGCTTTATTAGTCAGTATTGATTAATCATATGGTTTGTGTTCATTGTAACCGAACCTAGATCTGTGACGCATATGTACTGAGGTGGGGTTGGATCCCCTCGGTTATTTTTTATTTTTATCAATAAATAATTTACTACTTTTTAATCTCTGGTGCACATTGTGTGCATTTTTCCTTCTTTTCTTCCAAGGCGCCCCCCTTTTTGGGGGTCACCCTGTTTTAGGAGCCTACTGGGGAGACGCTCCGCACACATGCTGCAAGGGGATTTACATTTCCAACAAATTATATACCTGCAGCACGAGCACTGAATTTCCTACATTATCTGCCTTGTTGGCTAATGGTTATTGTTTCATAGTTTGCTTCGATAGTTGTTTATTTAATTGTATTGTTTTGGAATAACATAATTGTTATCATTTTGCTGTTTTGGTGCTAGATAATTATTTGTGTACTATTAAGCTATTTAGTTATTTTATTATTGGGGTGTTTAGGTGCTTGTGTATTTCTTTAAATATTGTTTATTTTTGGCATTAATTATTTTTATTAGGTTGACTATTGAGTGATATGCCCATATTATATGCTTGTCATGCCATATTATAGGGGTATAATATACTACTGTGCCAGTCAATGGGTACAAGGTGGGTATAGTGGGTGCAGGGTGGGTGGTTATGACTCCCGGGTGGGTAGCGGGGTACAGGGGTTAACCCCTTAATTATTATAGCAGTTATTAACCACTAAAATTATTAAGGGGTTAGGGCCATTAGATTGTATTTTTTCTTGTATTCTTTCTGGCAACGGAGGACATGGATCTGGAGTATGCTGATGAGGACTCCCTTCATGATGTCAGGTGTAAGTTGAAAGTTTTATTAACTTTATTTATGCTGGCTGACTAATGTTTGATTATATAATATGCAAATCCTCTATTATCCATATATGGATAATAATACTTTTGCCCATTACAGTACTGTGTGTTGGGGGGGTTGTTGGGGTAAAGGAGGTGGGTAGTAGGGTTGATGTGTGAATATATTTTATTGTGGGTAGAGGCATTGGGTGAAGGGGGTAGTATCCCCAAGGATGGATGTAGGCCTTCCGGTGGGTAGCGGGACTATTTAGATTGTATTTTTTCATGTTTTCTTTCTGGCGTCGGAGGATATGGACCTGGAGTATGCTGACAGGGATGCCCTTCATTATGGCAGGGGTAAGTAGAAAGGTTTATTTACTTTATTTATGCTGGCTGGTTTATGTTTTATTTTATAATGGGCCAATGAGCTATTATCCATATTTGGATAAAAGTAATTGTGCCCATTACTGTACTGTATGTATGGCGAGATCGATTTATTTCAGGCCTGCCCAACTCGTAAAGTGAGAAGGGCCGAACTGCTCCAAGGAAAAAAAAATTGGGCCGCACGGGTTAAATAATCATCATCATCTCTCCTCCAGCACCTCTCATCATCATCATCCTCCTATCTCCCCCAGAACACCTCACTATCAATCTTTACGATACTCCCATCTATCTCTCATACCCCCAACTCTCCCCCTCACCCACACAATACCCCCCTCCACATCAAACACACAATACCCCCTCCACATCCCCCCAGCCCATTCCATGTCAGCAGCCCCCCCCCAAGTCAGCATCCCATGTCAGCATCCCACCCCCACAAGTCAGCATCCCCCTCATGTCTCCCTTCCCTCAATATAACACTCTCTCCCCCTCCCCTAAATGACACCCTCTCCCCCTCCTCTCTATATGACTCTCTCCCCCTCCCCTCAATATGATACTCTCCCCGTCCCCTCAATATGACACACTCTCCCCCTCCCCTCAATATGACACTCTCTCCCCCTCCCCTCAATATGACACTCTCTCCCCCTCCCCTCAATGACACTCTCTCTCCCTCCCCTCAATATGACACTATCTCTCCCTCCCCTCAATATGACACTCTCTCTCTCCATCCCCTCAATATGACACTCTCCCCCTCACCTAAATGACACGCTCTCCCCCTCCCCTCAATATGACACTCTCTCCCCATCCTCTCAATATGACACCCTCTCCAAATCTCCTCAATGACACACTCTCCCCCTCCCCTCAATATGACACACTCTCCCCCTCCCCTCAATGACACACTCCCCCCCTCCCCTCAATATGACACTCTATCTCCCTCCCCTCAATATGACTGTTTTTGTTTAAAATGCTTGTAAGAGCTCATAAGCACTGTTTGAATTAATATATTGTATTATATATGTATATAACGCCATTAATGTACATAGCGCTTCAAAAGGAGGGTGTCCGTGGTGTGAGCGGAGTGTGATGATATCTGTATATAGCAGCATGGAGATCAGTTATTTTAGCGAGAATTGTCTCCATTAAATAAGCAGTGTAGAAGCCATACAAGACAGGTAGGGTCAAGCTTACTGTTTATTTAGTCATGGTATAACTGTTGCATGTTTGAAGATATTTTGTTTAGTTTAAGAAAGGACATAGTTAAAACGGGATAGCAATTGTATTGATGGAAGTTTGCAGGAGTATGAGATTTCTTTCAGAAGGCATTCAGGGGAATGAATGAAGAAATATTGCATGCTCTTGTTGGCATAGATTTGGTGTTTATAAGTAATTTAAAATATTCCCGTTATTTAATTTTTGAAAGACCATACAAAATGCAGTTTTAGGACAGCGTGGAAAGCTTCATATTTAACATTAAACTAATGTTACAATCCCCTGCGTGAGGATTAATCCAGCAGTTAATATGAATTAGACAGCGAAACCCATTACCCGTTATCTGTACTGTGAAATTTCTGGCTGTTTTCCCAGAAAAAAAAAAAAAGCGCTTTGAAAATTATTATTTTTTTTTCTTTTTAAAGTCAGAGTGTCTTTTAAAGTGAATGCTGGCCATGTGCTCAGCACTTTGCAAAGAGTTCAAAATTATTTGTCTATTTTAAAAGGAAATCTTTTGTTCAGGATTTCAGGATTTTTCTTATATTATAAATGCCACAGTTGTTAAAAGACCTA
The DNA here is from genome assembly GCF_040206685.1 of Ascaphus truei. Lineage (NCBI taxonomy): Eukaryota > Metazoa > Chordata > Amphibia > Anura > Ascaphidae > Ascaphus > Ascaphus truei. Next base: position 292,859,394 of record NC_134485.1, read on the forward strand.
CTGCAGGCTTTTTCTTTTAACACAAGCAGTAAATATTTTTATAGTCACAACGCATACAAATCTATTTACCAGTTTAATTTTGCTATATATCAAAGCAACCTGTTTTCATAACTATTTTTGTGTTTTTGTATTTTTGTTCACATATATAGATAATATATGAACAAAAGAGGGGAGATACATACATAGGTTATTGAAGGTCTCTCTGAAATCCCTATAGAGGGATTTGATATGAACTTGATATGTTGTAAATGATATACAATGCACAGCAGGTTCAGAATTTATTATAGCAATGTTAACTCCAAGGGCTGACAGGCCCCTGGTAAATAATAATAATACATTTGCAGATGTCACAGCAAAGCAGGTAGCAAGCCGTCCCTATGTTGAGGGATATATGATATGTGCCAAATTTATAATTTTGTAACCATTTATTTGTTTTTGGGTATGTCCTGGAAATAGAGTTAAAGGACAGGGGATATATAGTTGCATGGGTGAGCAGGGTATATATTATATACAGGGCATTGCACATTTTTTTTAGCCGAATAGTTACAGTGGAGTGTTTGAAGTGAAAGCCAGGAGTGACTGTGGGTGTGGGACAATAGTCATGAGTGCAGGCTGTTGGGATGCTTGACTTGTGGGGCGAGTTTTAAGGTTAGTTAGTATTAAATGACTTAAAAGGTTGACACCATTTGCATCAGAAAAAATGGCAGATGGCAGTTAGGTATGAATGAGAGTAAGTGTGTATTGGGAGAAGAGAGATTGATTTGTAGTTTGAGATAGTGTTTTTGTCCCCATTTTTGAAGATTGGGACAACTCTAGCAGTTTTCCAGGTCTTAGGGATATGGCCTGCAGACAGGATAGAGTTGATTATGGAAGCAATTGGTTTGGCACAGGCTGAGGTACCAAGTTTTAGGAACTTGGATTGTAGCAAAGTCAAGTCCATATTGGTTGCTTAATTTAAAATTTGAGGAGCGTTAATAGGGAATATCTCTGTTTAATATTGTGGATGCTAATAATAGTAGTAACCATATTAATACAAGAATTTATTTCTAGGTATAAATTCTCTCCCTATGAGACACTTATGGGATGAGTTATGACCATCAGTAGTTCAAAGTAACTAATTAAGGACCATGTTATTGGTAATAAAACAATTAATAAGTATTGCATGCAACTAATATATATTTTTGAGTCTTTCTAGGCACAGGTTAAAGCTGAAAGTGCACCTACGCAAGACGGGTTAATGGTCAAGCATTTTCTACGCAAGCACGCTCTTCATCCCAGATGAAAAGGCCATTTAAATACTACTCATCACCAGCATTAAAGTAAAAAAATTCTTATCATCATGGATACACATCACGCACGTCAAAATAGTGCCAGCCTAAGCACAAACAGCTAATAAAGACAAAGACATAGCACCTGCAAATAAGTGTTTTGATGGACACAATACTCTCCGGTCACTAATCATCAAAGGAAAAAAGATTATAGGCAAAAATGTCTCAACACACGAACTTTAAACTTTTTATTTTTACAGGTTTTTATTATTTTTCAGTTACAATGTATGCTCCATTATGTTTGTGTAAGTGGCGTCCCATAAGGATGACAAAATAGTAGAAGGTATTATTTGTTTAACTTTGTTTATTTTGTTTGGATTTCTAGGTTAATAGAATCTCCCTGCAGAATGATATCTCGGTGGGAGAATGCTTTATCAGTCAAACACACGGTTATGTTAATTGCTCACAGGTAGAGTAAGAAACAGAAGAGATGCACCCAATACACAAGTGCTAAAAAGTAGTCTATGGGAAGAATAAGTTTCAAGGAATTTATTCCCAAATGTAGGAGTTGGGTTACTGTATGACAGGTTTACAGGGATATTCTAAATCATACAGCCACAGACATTTACTCACTTAACCAAGAATAGGTTTAGTTTAAATTAATGGCCCCGCAGAATAAAAATAGCTCTAGACTATATTTTAGCCTCAAAAGGAGGGACAGGTATGCGCCCTAGTTAAAACACAATGTTATGTATTTTATCCAGGATTTAGGGACCATGGGGACTTGGTGGTTGGATTGATTTGCTTTGAGCGAAGCTAGCGAATGTTTTTGTATGTGTGTGTTTGTCCTACTCATTGCTCTCTATGTATTAAGTACAGCAAAACTCTGATCCAGAAGTGCGTTGCAACCCCCACCGACGCTATGCCTCTCTGCGGTGATGATGTCGCCAGTCCCCCAGAAGAAGAGACCAAAGAAGAAATCAACTGGGCTGATATAATGGCCGGAAAAGAAAGGAATGAAGTTATTCACAACTTGGACATCTTGGTCCATCAGGACTATGAAATGGTTAACTATTCTGTTCTTTAAATAGACTGTCTCTTAAGGATATGGGAGGACTGAGAAGACTGGATATGAGGAAGGTGGGAGGTCACAAAGGGACGTGAGTCAACCACAAGGAAAGGATCACAAGTCAGACATTTTGACCATAGCAGCCATCTTGGTCCGTTTTGCCATTCTGAGTAAATGCAGAATGAAAGATGTGTGCAAGAAGAATGTTTGTGCAGTCGCTCTTAGCAGAAATTAGCCCCCACCAATTCTCACAAATAGCTGACCCTTAGATTATGTGACATATTCTAATCTATAGAAATATTTAATGATATATATATATATATATCTCTATTGGTTGTGTGGCATGTGGGCCACTAAGATTGTACCCTGCAATCACACTGCCCTTTGTTATCTGGGTTTCATCCTTCCCACTTTCTATGTATCTGACACGTTACCCAAAGGGAAGCTGAGAAATCGAAAAGATCTGACTAGGACCATTAGTTCAACCCACATTGCAGTTGGGGTTTTTATACCTAGTTTAGGTGTTCTGGATCTCTGTTCTAAAATTAAGTGATGTTATGGTAAATATTAATGATGCTCTTAATCAGACAAGTGATGCTATTATCCGTCTGACTAATGAACAAGAGCAGATCCGAACAGTATTATTACAGAATAGAATGGCTCTTGATTATCTGCTAGCCTCACAAGGAGGTGTTTGTAAACTTGTAGGACAGAAGTGCTGTGCCTATATTGAGGATGAGTCTGGCGCTATTCATAAAGATATGGATAAGTTACAGGAAATTCAGGCATGGATGCGTAAAGAATCCTCAGGCCTTAGCTTAAATTGGATGTCAGGACTCACTAGTTGGATCGGAGAATTAGGTATGAAAATTTTCTATGGTTTTATTGTAGTGATTAGTATAATCGCAGCAATTTTTGTTATTTTTCACTGTGCTAAGTGTGCAATGCTTTCATTTGTCTCAAGGAAACCTTCAGTTTCATCTCACGCCATGTATGCAACTAATAATTCATATGTGGCCATGAACAGAGTCTATGATACTATTGGTCCCCATAAGGCCATAGTCATAGAGAAGCGTACCTAGTAAGGGTATTTGTTCTTTTAGAGAACAAAAAGGAAGGATTGTTAGGACCAGTATGTCAGGCCAGAGTCTGCACTCATGTTAAGCTTCCATTTTGTCTGGTCATAACTAGTTAAGATTCTGTAGTCAGCCTTTGCTGAAATATAATTCATAAATGCACTCAGTTTCTGCTAAATTGCATTTCCTTTCTTTCTGGTCAGGATATTAATAGATACTTTTGTGAGGTAAATTTCCTGGTGTTTTAGTAGAATATAATAGAATGGTTCTCTGCAAGAAGCAAGGTAGTGAAATAAAGTTGCTAAGACTCAAGGTCTCTTTTGATAACAGACAATGAATAAGCTATGTATTTAGACAATTGCTTGTATTGAAAAAAGACACGTCTCAAAAGTCACGCCACTAATATGTCCTGCCCCTAAATCACGCCTCTAATCAAAGCTACGCCCAAGACACACCTAGTATACGCCTATGACACGCCTATGTTACGCCTCTAACCAAAATCTTTTTTTTCTGTATAAAAATCATTACCCTATGAGTAATAAATTGAGACAAAGGATTTGAAACCTGGCGTGCGTTACGTTTCATTTTGTTCGTCTCTCAGGCCTGAAAAGTTCACCGAAAATCGGAGATAACAGTGGCAGGGCGTGAAAAACTTCTCCGGGGGAGTCTGCTGCAAACGGTGCAGAAGGTGTATCCAGTCACAAGGCTTCAATGTACCTGGCAGAGGAAAAGTTCCTCTTGGTTCTGAAGCGTGGGTGAAGGAATAACGGATTTTCCTTTCAATGACACTCTCTCTCCCTCCCCTCAATATGACACTCTCTCTCTCCCTCCCCTCAATATGACACTCTCCCCCTCCCCAAAATGACATGCTCCCCTCAATATGACACTCTCTCCCCTTCCTCTCAATATGACACTCTTTCCCCTTCCCCTCAATATGACACTCTCTCCCAATCCCCTCAATATGACACACTCTCCCCCTCCCCTCAATATGACACACTCTCTCCCTCCCCTCAATATGACACACTCTCCCCCTCCCCTCAATATGACTCTCCCCCTCCCCTCAATATGACACTCTCCCCCTCCCCTCAATATGACACACTCTCCCCCTCCCCTCAATATGACACTCCCCCTCCCCTCAATATGACACACTCTCCCCCTCCCCTCAATATGACACACTCTCCCCCTCCCCTCAATATGACTCTCCCCCTCCCCTCAATATGACACTCTCCCCCTCCCCTCAATATGACACACTCTCCCCCTCCCCTCAATATGACACTCTCCCCCTCCCCTCAATATGACACTTTCCCCCTCCCCTCAATATGACACTCTCTCTCCCTCCCCTCAATATGACACTCTCTCTCTCCCTCTCCTCAATATGACACTATCCCCCTCCCCTAAATGACACTCTCTTCCCCTCCTCTCAATATGACACTCTCCCCCTCCTCTCAATATGACACTCTTTTCCCCTTGCCTCAATATGACACTCTCTCTCCCCCCCTGCAACTCACATCATACCCTCCCCCTGCAACTCAAATCACTCTCTCCCCCCCTGCACCTCACATCACTTACTCCCCCTGCACCTAACATGTCAGCAGCCCCCCCTCACATGTCAGCAGCCCCAACCTCACATGTCAGCAGCCCACCCCCCCTCAAATATCAGCAGCCCACCCCCCCTCACATGTCAGCAGCCCACCCCCTCACATGTCAGCTGCCCACCCCCCCTCACATGTCAGAAGCCCACCCCCCCTCACATGTAAGCAGCCCACCCCCCCTCACATGTCAGCAGCCCACCCCCCCCTCACATGTCAGCAGCCCACCCCCGCTCACATGTCAGCAGCCCACCCCCCCTCACATGTCAGCAGACCACCCCCCTCACGTCAGCAGACCACCCCCCCTCAAATGTCAGCAGCCCACCCCCCCTCACATGTCAGCAGCACCCCCCCCACGTCAGCAGCCTCCCCCCCCACCTCTGCACCAGCCCGTTTTTCACACCCACCCCCCACCAGCCCGTTTTTCCCACCCACCCCCCACCAGCCCGTTTTTCACACACCCCCACCAGCCCGTTTTTCACACCCACCCCCCACCAGCCCATTTTACACACACACACACACACACACACACACACACACACACACACACACACACACACACACACACACACACACACACACACACACACACACACACACACACACACACACACACACACACACACCTCTTAGATCAGCACATCCTCTGCTCCCCGGTACTAAGCCCCGCCCCCGGCATTCTCTGACCTCCAACCCGCCCCCCGGCATCCTGCTATTGAAAAAAAAATACTTACGGCTGCCGCATCCTCCTCATGCTGTTGCTGCCCCCTTACACCGCAAAACCCGGGGGCGAGGAGGGGGGGGGGGGATCAATTGCCGCCATTTTTTAAAACTTTTTTTTAACTTTTTTTTACATTTTAATTTATTTAATTAATTACCTGGCGCTCGGCCGGAGTCATCATGGGCCGCACAGAGAAGCCAGGCAGGCCGCATGTGGCCCGCGGGCAGTATGTTGTGCAGGCCTGATTTATTTGAATGTATGTATATATATATATATATATATATATATATATATATATATATTTTTTTTAGCAGAAAAAAATGTGTGATGCTCTCAAGACAATTGTGTAGTTTAAAAAAATATATAATGAATTGGAAGACAACCTGTTGATCTGTATATGTCCTATTGGATCAGGTAATCAGCTATCCCACAAGGCAATGAGGTAAGGATAGATACCAGTTGATGATCCCTGGATATTGATTGAGGCAAAGCTGGAACGGACTCACTTGGGAAAGCAGATTCCACGATGAAAAGAAAGTCCTTGTAGATATCCAGCACCTCCAGGTTGAATGTGCCTCCGTTGTAGAAATCTTCACAGAAAGGGAGAGGGAAAAGAACGGAGCACTATCTCCAATGCTTTTCCCTCTCCCTTTCTATATATTTTAGCCACAGATTTGGTACCGCAGGCCAGCGTGGCCCACCGGACACCCACGGGAACCACCCAATGACCCCCGAACATGGATGGTGACCACCTGATAAACCCCAGGCACCCATGGGGACAACCTGAGGAACACTGGAAACCAGCGGGGGCCACCTGAGGGCCCCCGGACACCCACGGGACCCCCGAAGGGCCACCAGACACAACAAGGACAACCTGAGGATCCCCAAGCACCAGCGGGGATCACCCAGGTACCCATGAGAGGCCACCAGGCACCCTTGGGGACCAACTGAAGGCCCACAGACACTCGCTGGGACCACCTGGGGACCCCGCCAGCCTCTGCCGTAAATCCTGTGCTGAAAAAAATCAAATGTTTTTATGTGGGGGCACAGGGGGAGGGTGGGTTGTGTTTAGGTTGTTGGCAAATATTGTAATGTTTATTGGGGGCAGAGGGGTGAGTGAAGGGCCAAGTACCTGCTTCATTCACCCCCTCTGCCCTAAATAAACCTGCTAGTGTGCCTTAACCCCTTCATTGCCTTAGCGACTATCCACTAAGGTAATGATGCTGCTTTAATGTAATTTGTATTAATAGTGTGAGGGAGCAGGGGGTCTCCTGAGTCGAAGCACTTTGATTTATGCCTTAGCGACCTCCTGCTTCCTAAGTTACTGGCCCTGGTATGGAGCATCAGATGCCAATTTCGCTGCTATTTTTAAATCATCCGCGTCACGTGACCGGGGGATTTAAATAATGAAGGAGATACCGGCACCCCATATCTGGGCCTGTAACTTGGGTAGGATGTGGTCCTCAAGGCTGAAATCAATGCAGTTCATCTCAGGAGACCCCTTGCTCCTGCACACTATTAATAAATTTACATAAAAGCAGCTTCATTACCATAGCAGATAGCCACTATGGTAATTAATTTTTTTACATTTTTTTTTTGAGTTTTAATTCTAGTCTATTGTACCAGGGGGTCTCTGGAGCAGAACCTTGTTAATTTGAGGTCCAGGGACCCCATGCTTCCCGAGATACAAGCCCCGTTATGGGGTGCTGGTATCTCCTATGCATTTAAATGTCCCGTGTCATGTGACCGTGGGAATAAAATGCATAGGCACCCCATAACGGGGTCTGTATCTCAGGAAGCAGGGGGTCCCCAGACCTCAAATCAATGAGGTTCTGCTCCTGAGATCCCCTGCTTCAATTTTTAAAGTATTATATGTTATATAAAAAAATGTTGATCTCTAACGAGATTTGCGCAGGGAGAGGCGGCTCTCTCTCTCTAGCAGAACGTAATCGCCGAGTGAGCCCTTTTCAGAGAGATGATCATCACTTTGCCGGCTACATGCCAGTTTTGAAAATGTTGCTATTACAGGTATTCTGGGCTTTCTGCATAACGTTATAGCAACGCTGTAAAAACTGGTCATTTAAACAGCTTAGCAATTTTTTCCCCGGTGCTTAGTGCATACAGTAGGCCCTTTAGTCGGATGCAAATGCACTGATTTTATCCCTGTTTTGTGAATCGGCCCTGTATTGTATTGTATGTCTTTATTTACATAGCGCTAAAAGTGTACTCCGCGCTTCACAAAGAATACAGTTCAGGGAATTATAATAATATAATAAGCACAGATAATCATACCACAGGAAAGGAAATCCCTGCCCCGAAGAGTTTACAATCTAAGTAGTATGATGGGAGACTTACAGAGATAGCATGCAAGGGAATAAGTGCATGTAGATGGCAGTGCTTGGCCACAATGGGTGGTAGGAATGTCTGTGGGACAATAGCCATGAGTGCAGGCTATTGTATTGTATTGTATGTCTTTATTTATATAGCTCCAAAAGTGTACTCAGCGCTTCACAAAGAATACAGTACAGGGAATTAAAATGATACAATAAGTGCAGCAAAATCAGACAATAGGAAAGGAAATCCCTGTCCTGAAGAGCTTACAATCTAAGAGGTATGGTGGGAGACCTACAGAGACAGCAGGTGAGAGAAAAGGTGCTGTGTATGGCAGTGCTTGGGCACAATGGGTGGTAGGAGTGGCTGAGTGTGGGACAGTAACCATGAGTACAGGCTGTTGGGATGCTTAACTTGTTGGGTGAGTTTTAAGGTTAGTTAGTATTAAATCAGAAGGCTATTGGGATGCTTGATTTGTGGGGCGAATTATAAGTTTAGTCAGTATTAAATACCCTGACATGCCAAACTAGGTGTACTTTACAGGAACAAATCCTCCCTACGTCTGCTGGTCAGAAAGTGTATCGCATAGCAGGTGCAAATTATCGACCAAGGGGACATAGTAAACGGCTCGGCACCCCAAACCCACCTTAACAAACTTGACACCCTCTATAATTCAATATACCAATTTGTTCTCCAATGCAACTGCGACACACATCACTGCGAAATGTTCAAAGAACTAGATTGTCATCACTTAAGTCTAAGTGCAAAGTTGATCTCTCCTGTCTTGCCTTCAATTACTTTCTGGGCAAGCTAACCGTCTATCAGAACAAGCTCCTCACCCCTACAACATGCAGCATTTATCATCTGAGATCTGATTTCAAAAGACTGTTCATGGTCCCAAAGTTCAACAAAGTATCCGGCCGCTCGTTCTACTCTTACCGCATACCCCATAACTGGAACAATCTACCGGAGTCTCTCACAACCATCACCACTCTAAATTCTTTCAAAACTATAGCTGTCTCACATTTTAATCTGGTCTGTACCTGTTACATACGCCTATAATATACTGTGTATTATCTCTTACTGTGCATGCAATGCCTTGTATATAATGTATATCCTGTTCACTTATGTAACTATGTATTGGAACTATGTAGTATTTGTCATCTTAACTCTATGCCCAGGACATACTTGAAAACAAGAGGTAGCTCTCAATGTATTACTTCCTGGTAAAATATTTTATAAATAAAATAAATTAATCAGAAGGTTAACACCATTTACAGGGGAAGAGATGGCAGGAATGTGTGGGTGAGATCAAGTATGTATGTCTGGGTTCATGCTTCAGGGAGATCCCCAACAGCAGGAAGGCATAGATAGAGGGTGTGCATAGAGAATTTGTGTGGGTGTATTTTATTGAGGGGTAAAGAAGTTGTTGGGAGAGAGGTGTATAAATAATGGTGCAGTGGGGAGTGGGGAAGTTGGAGAGACCAGAGACGTTCACAAAAGAGTGAGGAAACAGTAAACTGAAAAGGCAATAGGGAGGGCATAGTGAGATGTAGGAGTAGAAAATTCCCAGTTATTGGAGGATTGGAAGAGTACAAATAATCACAGCATTTAGAAAGTCAAGTCCTCACAGTTGCAAAGTTGCAAAGTTCCAATTTCAATTCCAAAATTAACTCTACAGACATTTTAAATGTTTCGCTTAAGATGTTACACAGCCAAGATAGACAGTTTAAATAAATTATCTGATCACATGCATTTGACTAACAATTAAGGGAGGGGAATGCCTAATCATCTCAGAAACATACCAAATAGTTAATTAGATTTTAATTTCTGTTGCAATTGATGATAGGAGGGGGTAACCAGGTTCTCTAATAAAGGTCAAGCCCGTTTTTGTTACCCCAGATCCGTGTATAAGGGTCCAAGAGAGTTAGCTCTTGAGCCCAGAAACAATGTACCATTCTGTTATACTGTATGTAATAAAAGTAGTTTTGTGTTTTTTTCCTAACTGGGCATGCCAGCAAGCAGGTATTGCTATTGTATGAGTTTCAAAGGGGGGGGTTGCAGAGGAACCATTGACAGAATGTGCATAGGAGGTTGGGGTCCAGAGTCGCCGGTTCCCCATATATGTACCCAGAAATCATGCCTGATTCTTGGATACATGTTGGCACGTTGTCCCGGCAATTCCTCCCCTTGAAAATGCAAGTGCGACTCACCACTAGGGTACTCTGTTTCAGCACAGCCCAGTAAGGAGAATGAGGCACAGGGATAAACATGTATTCCTGTGGCTGAGGGAAACCCTAGGTTAAGGGGGTACTCCTGCTAGTGCCAAGTTGACCAACAACCAGTATTAGGTTTGTGGATGCCCCAACCGTATATAAGGTTGAGGGGGAACTCGGAGAGTCCAGAGTGAGTCCAAGAGACAGAATGTGGGAATAAGGCAGATAGAAATAAAACTACAATTTTTTTCTTTTCTGTCCCCTTTTCTCCAATACTCAGAAGTTTAGTAAAATATACTTTAATAATGTAATATACTTTTTACATTCGGAAACGATGTCCAAATAGGCTGCCCGAGCTAACCCATTGACGCCGATATGTCTGCTGTACATCGGAGTTCAAAGCACCCAGAGGATGCCCGGAGGTGTGAATGGCATTTGGTCAGCGGGGAAGGGCGGAGTACCAGGTCCGGAGATCAATGGCAGTCCTTTGGGATGCCACTTGCTCTGCCAGACCTGGGGGAGTCTGCCCAATGGGTGGCTTTGAGATAGCCAGGGAGAGAGGTGGCAGGTTTGCGGTTGTCTCTTGGCTATTTCGGATTTCCCCGATTACCTGGCTTTTCTAGCCGGCTTGGCTCTGATTGACTGCTTGGCAATTTTCCAGCGTGTTGATATTCTGCTGAGTTTTGTGAATTAAACTCAGAATACTATAATAATTAATGAGCCAATCAGATTCGTAGTCTCCGGTAGTAAGAGCGTGGGTGGGCTTTTCAAAGTTGCTTTGTGCGAATAGTAGAGTGAAAGGCTTCAATTTCAAGCATGAAAAGCCTGCCCGCCAGAGTCTAAGTCCCAACTTTTGCACCCAAGTTCTCAGAAACAATCATAGTGGACGTGGCTGGAATTTTATGCCGATTTGAGTTCCAGGAGATTTGGATAATAGTTATTTTGCCCATTACTTTAGTTTATGTGCGTTTGGTGCTGCGAGGAGGGGGGGTCTTTTATTTAAATGTAGGAGCATGTTTACTTTTTTTACATACAGGGTTGGTTCCTTAGGTCTGCAGGGACCTCTGGAGACCACCTGAGGTCTCCCCAGATGCTCACGGGTACCAGGCTGTGGACTCCTGGGGGACACCTGCGGGGAAGAACCGGGGGCCCCACAACTGCTGTGGGGGCACCGCGGACCCGTAGGGACTACCCGAGGGCCCCAGACCCCCGTGTGAACAACCCGAGGACCCTCAGACACCTGTGGGGCTGACCAGGGGACCCCCAGAAACCCGCAGGCCCACCCGGGGCTACCCCATTTGGGGCCCACGGTGACCCACGGGGACCACCTGGAGGCCCGCGGCGCCTGGCGGGGACCACCCGTAGGCCTCCAGACCCTCTGTGAAACCCTTTTCTGGGCCACTGTGGGGCCTATGAACACCCGTCGGGACCACCGGGGACTCCCGTAGATCTGGGGTATTAACCCTGTATGTGAAATAATAAATTATGATTTATGGGGGGGCATAGGGGGTGGGTGGGTGATGTTTTTTTTATTAATTATTTTTATGTTTGTTGTGGGTCTGTGTATTGTTTAAAATGTGGGTATTGGGGGTAGGGGGTATTGACCCTAAGGGAGGGAGGGTAGGCCTCCCGGTGGGTACGGGTGAGGGTGGTTAGGCCTCACGGGGTGTGTAGTGGGGGGGAGGATGATTAGGCCTCCACAGTGGTGGGTGGGGATGGCTTAATCCCTTAATGACTGTCGCGGTTAATAACTGCTAAGGTGAATAAGGGGTTAGGGGACATTACATTGGCTCTTTTTATGCTTGTGTTTCTTTTTCAGCACCGGAGGGCATGGACGGTGATGAAGATGAGGATGGCCTTCATCGTGGCTTGCGGCCAAGGGTGAGTACAAGATGTATTTATTTTATTTATTGGGATTCATGTGTTTTACATGGACCAATGCACTCTTATCCATATGTGGCTAATAGTCATGTTGCCCATGACTATACTGTATGTGTTTGGGGGGGGGGGGTTATTTATTTAAAAGGATTTATGTATTTGAAATTGATTTTTTTGGGGCACACAATTGGTACTGAAGGCAAGTGGTGACCCCCGGACACCTGCGGGAACACCCCAGGGCCACCGCCAACCTATAGTACCATTCCTGTGCCTAAAAAAATACCTAGGCGTAATTTATATAAGGGGGTATAGGGGTTGTTTCGGGGCACAGGGGGTGGGTGTGTTGAGTAGTGCAATGTTTATTGGGGGCAATTGTGTAAAGCAGGGGTCCCCGGACATAAAACCAACGCGGTTCATCTCCGGAGACCCCCTGCATATCTACAATATTAATACAATTGTAATGTAAATTTTTTTATTTGCCTGCGAGATTTGTGCAGAGAGAGGTGGATCTCGCTCTCTATTAACAGATCTCGCCAGCGGAGCCCTTGTCGCCAGGGCTCGCCATCTCTCTGCCAGATTCCTTTCACAGATATGCGCACCTTCCTGCATACCGCGATGGGAATCCGCCAAAAACATGGCGAGTTCTACGTCTGGCGAATGGCCATTATCGCCGTTTCCTGCATTGGCCCCTATGTGTCTCAAGTCCTTTCAAGATATTCAATTAGTGTTCTCCTATTCGCTGTTTAAGGGGTCTTTTTGTTTGACCAACATACTGTTGGTCGCAGGGACATGTAATTAAGTAAATTACTCCATTGCTATCACATTTTAAAAATGTATTTATTTTAAACATTTCTCCAGTTTGTTTAGACAAATTCCTTTCCACTTTTATCATATTTACAATATTTGCAGTGTCCACATTTAAAAAAGCTTTTGGGCAATTTTTTTTATTTAACCAGGTGTTTTCTGTTTTTTCCATCCCAGGAATGCTGGGAGATATTCTCTTTTTTATATTTCTTGCTTTTGTGTAGATCACTTTTGGTTTCTTTATTAAACAGTCTTTTAGAAGTGGATCTTCTTGTAAGATATGATGATGTTTCTTCAGAATCTTTTCAATTTTTTGGTGTTCCATATTAAATTGAGTAATAAAGCTTACCACATTATCCTTATGTTGTTTATTCTTTTATTTCCTTATTGTTTAATAAATCCTCATTCAAAGCTTGTAATTTTGTCCAGTCTATGGAGAATTCTTGGGCCTATGTGTGTGTGTATATATGTGTGTGTATATATATGTGTGTGTGTATATATAATCCTCTAATCATTTGTTTCCACTATTTAGAATATTAAAGTTTTTTTATATGAGAACTTTCTTATGTGAGGAGGACAAAGATACCTCCCCCAGGAACACACTCACACTTGTCCGTGTGAGTGGTTGCAGTATTTTCTGCATTTATTACCTTCAACTATTGGAATAGGTCTCGTCATATTTTATCAGAATTGTCCCTCAATCTTTTTCACCTGTACCCATTTTGCTCTGAGGGCGATGCTACAATTGAGACTCATTGGGAGACTGAAGAGGCGACCATTTGGACGAAAGAAGAAGAACTTCTACAAAAGGAAGTTACGGAAGAAAAACGAAGGAAGAAAAAGGAGAGTAAAGAGACCTTGATGTGACAGCATTTACACAAGGCTGTGTAAGTGTTTATGATATTTTACACAACATTATCCTCGCTCCTATTAGCTCAGGAATATTTGACCTTAACACATTGGATCCATTTTCCCCATCGTTTCTCAAACCTGTGCTCCCCCTTTTCCCTTGCATTTCTGTACCAAAAAGGATCCTGGATAGGTCCTACTGGGGTTTTTGAGTCACATGAAGAGACTTTGAAGCAGATGGGAACCTTATATACCACATAAGGTTGTTACGTTCTGGAAAGAACTTTTATCATTATTGTTTTCCTATACATTTTTTCCCATTGCCATATATCAAAATCGCCTTTAAATTGCTTTTTTTTTTAAATATAAGTGTTGTCACTCTTGCTGTGACAAGTCATGTGATAGGTTAAAAAAAATGTCGAAACGCATATTTTTTTGCTAGTAACTGCTTTTCACTTAGCTCCAAGATGCAAATGCAACTAAAGTACTCACATTATTTTCACATCACCAAAAGGCTGGCAAGATCGGATTAGCGATTTGCATTAGATGAAGTATCATTTATTTTGACTACATAGGATTGAAGCCGGGACCTAAGGAGCTGACCGGCATTATTTCAGCTGTGGAGACCCCCTGCTTCAATCCTATGTAATAAAAAATAAAAACAGCCAGTTAGTGGCTAACCTTAGTGGCTAACCATGCTTCAATACTATGTTTTAAAATTAAAAATAAAACAGAGCTTCATTAACTTAGCGGCTAACCACTAAGGTAATGACTGGGTTAAATAGCAGTATTCGGTTTGTTGGTGATAGAGGAGGTGGGATACGGTTGTAGTTGCCCCAGGGTAGGTGTTAGGCCCCCATGGAGGGTTACAGAAAGGGTTAACCCATTAATTGCCTTTGTGGTTAAAACCACGAAGGTAATGAGGGGGTAAACCCCTGGCTACCCACCTTGGGGCAACTACAACCTACACCCACCCCTCTATCAACAAAAAATGAATAATGCTATTTAACCCCTTCATTACCTTAGTGGTTAGCCAATAAGGTAATAAAGCTCTGTTTTTTTTTTAATTTTAAAACATAGTATTGAAGCAGGGGGTCTCCGGACCTGAACTGCATGAATTTGAGGTCTGTGTAATCCTTGCTTCCTGAGGTACAGGCCTCACTATCGAGTGCCAGTATCTCCTGAAAGTTTAAATGTGCCGGTCATGTGAGATGCCAGACATTTAAACTTGCAGGCGATTTGGGCATCCGATACGTAGGCCTGTATATCAGGTAGCAGGGGGCCCAATAGTCCTGTATCTCAGGAAGCAGGGGTGACATGCTTCAACACTATTTTAATAAAATGAAAATAGCGTGATCGCCTGTAAGACCTGTGCATGGAGATGCAGAGTCTCTCTGCACTATCAGCGCATTTCTTACAGACTACTGGAGTGAAATTGCACGTTACGGGCATTTCGCTTGTTAAGAAAATACAAAATAGTGTGGTATGTAATTTTTAAACAAACGGCAAAATAAAATGTAATTTATTTTGGTGAATAATGTTATTTTTACAAATGTTATACCGTGTGGTAGGAAAATGCCAACATGTTCAATGTTGCAATGAACTTATCGAAATTACGTGAATTGATCCCTAAGTCTTGCTACACATATATGATTTTCAGCTTAAAAGGTTTAGTAAAGAACTCCTACTGTTTCATATTTATTTCCTACTATTTTGTTGATTTAAATTTAAATATTCATTTTTTCATGATTAACTTTTAAGAATTTGTAACCACAGAAGAAAAGCAAAAAAAAGCAGAACAAATTAAAGTAAAGTTTAGTAATATTACTATTAACAATGACAATGATAAAAGACAAAACTATCTATCATGTAAATGAAGGAGACCTTATATGCAAGAAGAATACAAGAGATTTGTTCATAATTTCCCTTTGATTATCCTCTAAGAGGCAACAATGTACTGTATGTATGAATAATGCAAAGAACCTCAATGAAATGGTTTAGAATTCCATTCACGAGCCATGTTTTCCCAGCCACAATGACTTGACAATGTAAAACACATGTCACTGATGGAATATGATTAGAAAGACATTATGTTCTTGACAGTTAACAATTATTCCAGTGTGTGCTCACTGCTTCAAAAACAGTATTTTAAACTGCAGACAGGACAAACAAGAAGAAGGCTATATCTTAAGTGTAATATCTTTTCTTCTGCGTGCAGTAGTGAAAGCTTAGCCATTATTTTTTTTCTAAAATAGCATTCAGTGGGGAGGAGACAAATGTATTTTTGAGATTTTTAGTGAAGAGTGAAAAGGGTGATGAAAGGGTTAAAAAAATGCTTAGTTCGGAGCGCATGCGCGAAGGACCGGAGTATGGAGGCATAAGAGACTAGCTCCGTCCCGCGCTATTAAAAGATAAAGAATAAAACTACCCCAAGCACAAAACCGGGTCCCTACATTTCTACCCAGAGCTGTATAAACACCCCAGGATGGCTCCGAAGAAGCCGGTGGGGCAAAGAAAGCAAAAGCTATCCGATGTACTGACATACTTTGGAGGAGCAGCAGAAAGTGCCCCAACCAGAGAAATGGCGGACACGGACACAGAAATAGAAGGAGATGATGAGGACACGAACAGTCAGTTCCAACTCCCAGTCAGACGTTGCGACTTCACACGACTGTACACCGACTTAAAAAAGCTTTTACAAGCTGATATCAAGAAGGTCAAGAGAGAGATTACTAAACTGGGAACACGAACAGATGAGTTATAGTGTGTTACTCGGGCGCTAGCTCTAACCGTCACTTGGTAAATGGATATATATTTTAAGCATAGAAAGGGTATAATACAACCTTATTTGGAGTTCTCTTGAAAAGTCCTCGTGTGACTCAAATTACCCCACTAGGGTCTATCCTGGACCCTTGATAAATATGAAACAAAAGAAGAGATGGGGGAGCACAATGTGAGGGGGATGTAATATCTTTCACTGAAGGTCAATGTGGTGTTTATACCTCTATTGATCCCTCATAGAAAGATCAAAAAGCTCCTTGGATGGGGAGCTTGCGTACAAATATGTGATCACAGCGATTAGGTGGAAAAATAAATAAACTTACACGGCCTTGTGTAAGTTGTATCCCATCAAGGTTTCTTTTACTTCCTTTTGAGTCTTGCTTCTGGGTGGTGGTGCTTCTTTCTTTCTGGTCTTTTTTTCTCCTTTAGGTCGGTGGATTCTTGATTGTAGTTCGCCTCTCGTGTGGATATAAGTGTAAACAATAAAGGAAGGCAATTAGGCACATACATACACAGATCTGCTGCGGTAAGGGGGTGAAGCAATATGATATTGCATGTATCCAATACTGATAAATAATATTCCACTCACACGGCCTAATGTGAGTGGTCTCCTATATCCGTATCTCGTCAACACCCATACGGTTAAAAGGTCTTCGGGTAGATATCATATGACCAATGACCAGGGCTCAAATGTTCAAACCTGGTGGGAGGGGAATAGAGGGATATACCAAAATACTCACACGGGCCAGTGTGAGTACACACTCATAGAGGTATCTTTAATACTCCAGTAGCAATGATAAGAATGGTGGGTAAACACCTAGGGGCTACACACAATCTCAAGTGGACTCAGGGACACTGAACACTATGGGGGGTGATAACTTTATTATAAACTAGCATAGAATAAGCAATATACACTTAAAAACAATAAGGGGATAGGAAATATAAAAACAAAGAAGCCACTGCTGCTTCTATTGGGAAAATAAAGCAGCAAAAGGAATCTCTTGGTGGTTAGTGGGCACAAAGTCTCTTTTCTCCGCGTCCGGATGAAGAGAGTTTCCACAGCACCTCTGGTTCCTCTCTGAGTGCTGCACAGTTCCAAAGTCGATGAGCTACGCGTTTCGCCCTGAACAGGGCTTCCTCAGGCTCGTTGAAGGTGGAGTAGCTGGTTTTTAGTCCCTTTAAATAGGCACCAGGTCTATCTTCCATGATTGATGATTGGCTTCAGGCTCCCTGCTCGACGGAGAGCCGCCATCTTGGTTGATGCGTGTGCTTCCTGTGGTGGGCGCCCGGTGTGACGTCAGTGATTTGCGCCCTCGTGGTTGAAAGCGTCCCTGCACAGATCACTGCGCATGCGCTTTGCAGATCAGTCCGTAGTCCCATAGTGTTCAATGTGATCTTTCCCGTATTCTTCTGTTAAGCATCCTAATACGTCCTGTTCGCTCTCGTTTTAAGTTAAGTCCCCCGTGGGATTCTAAAATACATAGACAGGGGTTTGTGTATATCCATCATTGGGGTATTAAAAAGAACAAATAGTGCTCATCGTGCTGATTGCATAATACATAATGCATCATACAAAATACATTTGTCTCAATGGTGTGTGACTTACTGATTTCAAAGTTCTATAGCAAAATCTCAATCTAATTATTGTTCAATTTGTTTAAACATTAATCTAACTGTCATACAATTGTGACAGACATAAATCATATCGTTCACTCATTGTTAACAAATGAAATCTAGAGTGGGGTAGATACAGGCTATGGTAAAAGCAATATATCCATAAAAGTTGATGCTATAGTAGCATTTTCATGTGCATTGTGTATTTAATTACCCAGGTTGCTGTGAGTGTCATGAATAGATTACCTAATCAAACATAATGAAGTTTAAAAAGAGTTTAAAAGAAATGCTTAAAAAATATGATTATAAATGTTATTTAAAATTATAGATAATAGAAATATGTATATAAATATTATTTAAAATTATAGACAATAAATATAGAGATTCCAGGGGTGGCACTTGGTTGTGTCCCTGCTCAATATAAATCCCTCCTGGTGTCAATTTATGTAATAAAGAATACCCTAATACAGTTGGCTTATGTGAAATTGGGTATAGAGAATAGATCCCAGGATGTGTAAATGCATAATGAGGCGAGAAAAAGATGTTACATAAAAGCCCCTAGGTCTATGTCAATATTCATCCCCCTCGGTGTTAAAGTTTTTAATTTTCTTTTCTTTTGCAACACGAACAGATGACCTGGAAACTAAAGTTGATCTCACTATTAAAGCAGGAAAGAAAACGGAAAAAAAACAGCAGACCTGCAAAAACAAATCGATGAACTAAAAAACGGCAGGAGGACGCGGAGAACCGCGATAGAAGAAACAACATAAGGATACGCGGAGTCTCGGAGGAGATCGGGGACTGTGAGGCCTTCACCGCAAGATGGTTGGAGTCCCTGATGCCAGACAGCACGAAACAAATCCTCACAATGGACCGCTGTCATAGGGCCTTACGCTCCCGACCAACTCAGAATGAACAACCGAGAAACATCATCCTCCGGTTGCATTATTACACAACGCGGGAAGCAGTGCTACGGTTGACAAGAGCCCTACCGGCGGTGGATTTCGAGTCCAATAAACTGCAAATCTTTCAGGACTTGTCCCCGCTTACCCTGGCGAGACGTTGCTCCCTGTTCCCCGTGACAAAAGTACTCCGGGACAATAATAAGAGATATCGGTGGACCTTCCCGTTCGGACTTCAAGTCACGAAAAACGGGAGATCCCTTACACTAAAAGATATTGGGGAAGGCCCAGGGTTCCTTAACGCACTTGGTCTGCAAGGCCCCCAGACTGAAACGACAGAAGAAGAGCCAGCCCTGGAACCAGAATGGAGTGGAGGGCCGTCCACACCAAAACCCAAGCAAACAAAATGAAAGTCGCAATAAAGATCTCTTGTGGACATGTAAAACACGTTGTGTTCTGTTGTTTAAGTTGCCAGGTTATAGGCCAAACTGTGCCATGTTGTGCTCTGAAACGGAGCGGGCCCACACCTCTATCTCATCCTTACACCCCAATCTGAGTACCTGCAGAAACCCTCTGAATGATAAGTCCCCCCGCTGATTCCGGTCAATGTCGCCAATTCCTGGACGAAGAAAACAAGAAACTCACCTTTAGACAATGACCACGAGGCTGGAGGAAGATGGCGGGCATGGAGGTGCTTCTTGTGCCCCACCGTGAGACGCAGAACCAGGAAGAGGTGAGCGAGCGGGAACAGAGAGCAACACATCCTCCGCGAGGCAGCAGGAGATCCAAAATGGCCGCCGCCGGAAACCGGAAGTCAGCATCATCAGACAGTGCCAGGGACACCGGAGCCATCTTGGAGGGGGCAGACCTATCCGGAGCGACTGCAAGCTACGAAGGCCCCGCAGGCAGAAAGAGACAGCTAATAACAGAGTCGACACAGTCACCATGCAAGCGACAGAGGCATGGCACCGCCACGATCGCGGAAACGCACAGGACAGCGGGACAAAGGGACAGAAAAAGGGAGAAAAAAACAAAAGCACACACACCAAAGAGGGACATAGCGGATGGGGACAGATAGGGAAATCCCCATTACAGTATAAGGGCACATTAGGTGGGATACCCATAGACGAGAGCAGAGGAGAGGGAAAATATGAGATAAAGGGCCAAGGAGAGGAAAACAGAATTATAGAGAGAGGCTAAAGAGCACTGTTGTTGTCTTAGCATACATGGAGATTATTGGCTGAGTAGCACAAGTTAAAGTTATGGGAGTTAAGGGGACCCTAAACAGGGTTACAGTTATAAGAGAAGTTTATCTTAACAGGTTAATAAAGAGTATACTGGTTAATTACATAGATTTGAAGGAGGTAGTTAAAATGAGAGAGCGGGCCGGAGGGATGGAGAGGGCTTCATACCCCGAGGTCGGCATGTGCTATAGACGAGATCTGGGGAGGGGGGTCTCCCAGAATCCCGTCAAAGTCCTTTGGGGAGGGAGAGCGGGTAATGGTCCTGAGGGTGCGGGGCCACACTCCCTGAAGGCATTGGACTCTACTTCAGGACATGGGAGTCCTGAAGAGGAGAACATATTGTTTATACATGTGTATTTACATGATGTTTTTTCTTTTATGTCATTTATGTGCCTATCCTCTTGTGTCTTACCCCTCCTTCTCCCACCTGTCCCGCCGGCGACAAAGGTAACCAGCACTGCAGCAGTCTCAGCTCAACAAGATTGAGATTGGAGAAAGACCCCACGGTGTGGGCCCAGCTCGGCCATACAGCTACCGCACAGGAATCACTAGAAGACGACCCTAATGGGTAGAGAGATACGTTGCCTCTCCCATAACGTAAAGGGACTGAATAACCCAGCTAAACGTAAGTTGGCCTTTAAAGACTATAAAAGACACAAAGCAGACATCCTCTTCCTCCAAGAGACTCACTTTTCTAAAACTAGCTACCCCAAATACATTGGCAACGATTTTAACACAATTTACCTAGCTTCAGCATCAGTGAAGAAAAGAGGGGTGGCCATTGTATTCCATAAAAATTTATTATTCGAGCTAGAAAAAAGGGTGATAGATGCATACGGCAGATTCATCATTTTGGTAGGATCCATACAAGGTCAGGCCCTCACACTGGTCTCAATATATGCCCCGTGTGAACAGGCATCAGATTTCTTTGCCCTCTTCTTCCGACGTTTGAAGCGGGAAGCAAAAGGCCAAATAATACTGGCAGGGGACCTGAACAGGACTCTAAACCCAAAGCTAGACAGATGTACAGCCCCTAATCCCCCCAACAAACGAGACATACTAAAAATCTCTTACGGACTCCGAGACTGTCAGCTAGTAGACATATGGTGGGAGCAACATCCACAGACCAAGGACTATACTTTCTACTCCCACCCTCATAACCAATATAGCCGAATAGATTACTTCCTTGTATCCAACAGACTGGTCCCAATGGTCTCCCATTCGGGAATACACGATATTTCGTGGTCAGACCACGCACATATAGAGCTGCGGTGCGAGCTAAATTTACTAGATAGACCAGGAGCGAACTGGAGATTAAATGAGCTGCTGCTAAATATTCCTAAATTCGACCTGGAAATCGCAGACAAAATCAGGGAATACTTCAAAGAGAACGAGGGAAGTGTAGCTTCACCTGCCACATTGTGGGAGGCCCATAAGGCTACCCTCAAGGGATCTCTTATGTGCCTAGCTGCTAGACGCAAAAGAGAACAAGAGAGTCAGATAAAGGATCTAAAAGGGAAATTGGCGTCCCTGACAGCATTACACAAAACCTCCAAAATAAAGCAATCCTGGAACAAATCCAAGATACCAAAAAACAGTTAAATCTAAAACTGACATCTCACGCAGAAAAAGAAATGAGCTGGACTAAACGTCGTTTTTTCGAAAAGGCAAACAAGCCAGACACTCTCCTAGCGACGAGACTTAGAAACAAAAAAACAAATTTTCACATTCAATCTATACGCACGCAGGGAGGAGAATTTACCTCTAATCCTAAACGAATCGTAGAGGAATTTAAGAGATACTATGAGTCGCTCTACGATGGGGGTAAAGTTATCCATAATCAGAAAACGAAAGATAATCTCCGAGAATTTCTGAAAGAGGCAAATTTGCCCACATTGAGTCGAACGGAAAGAGAGGCACTACAGGAAGACTTCTCTCTAGAAGAGTTGACAGATGTTGTAAAGTCTCTTAAGCCAGCCAAGACGCCCGGCCCAGATGGCTACTCCAACCTCTACTACAAAAAATACCTAAAACTTCTAGCCCCACATTTATTGAAACTCTTTAATTCGGTATTACAAGGAGCTTCGTTCCCAACACAGATGCTACAGGCGTCAATCTCACTGATCTACAAAGCAGGAAAGGACCAGGCAGACTGTAAGAGCTACCGGCCCATCTCTTTAATCAATACAGACATAAAAAATTTCTCAAAACTAATAGCCAATAGAGTGGGTATCGTCCTTCCCAGGCTGATACATCCAGATCAGGTGGGGTTCATTAGTGGCAGGCAGGCGGCAGACAACGCCAGACGAATAATTGATGTAATTGATCTGGCCCAAAAGCAAAATATCCCTTCGCTGGTGCTTAGTCTGGACGCCGAGAAAGATTTTGACCGGATTGAGAGAGACGCTAGGGGCATTTGGCTTTGCAGGAAGTTTATTGGGGGCCATTCTGGCACTGTACGAGGGGCCAGCGGCGAGGGTGAGACATCAGGGGTTCCCATCGGAGCTTTTCCAGATTCGCAGTGGCACAAGACAGGGATGCCCGCTGTCCCCCTTGCTGTTTGCCCTATGTATTGAACCCCTGGTGGCACATATTAGGAACAGCCCGGATGTTGCGGGCATAACACTCAACGAGCAGTCAGACAAAGTGGCCCTGTATGCGGATGATGTGATCCTGACATTATCCCAGCCTCTTACCTCTTTACCCAATGTGTTCTCAATTCTAGGGAGATTTAATCAAATTTCGGGTTTCAAAATTAACCAGGCCAAATCAGAAGCTCTCAATCTAAATCTACCCAAATCAACAGAAAAACTAATTGGACTCAATTTTAATATTAAATGGCGGCCCTCCACGATCAAATATTTAGGGGTTAATCGCACCAAATAATATAAAATCTTATATAAGGCAAATTACCCACAGTTGTTTAAGACTTTAAAAGAGGACCTACGGCGATGGGCAGAATATGGCATCTCGTGGATAGGCAGGATTCAAAGCGTTAAAATGAATCTTCTCCCACGGGTGCTATATCTTTTTCAGACCCTCCCGATTCCCCTGCCAAGAGATGAGATCCTCTCTTTACAGTCCGCAATAACGAAATTTATTTGGAACAAAAAAAGCCCCAGAATTAAGAAAGATATCTTGAGGAGGCCGACCTCGAGAGGAGGGCTGGGGGTGCCGTGCTTGCTTGCCTATTACGAAGCAGCTCAATTAACGCAGATTCTGCAGTGGCACACAGACCCGATCCCTATATAGCCATATACGGATGCAAACACCACTGCAGGCCATGAGAAATTCCCTGAAAATATGGGAGGCCACTAAATTTAGATGTTCTCTCACAACACAGCAGTCATTGATGACCCCATTTGGGGTAACCCAGATTTCTCTCCAGTCCTAGATAGCATTCATTTTGCAAATTGGATCCAGGCAGGCTATCTCCGATTATATGATCTGGAGGGCAGGGATGTAATTAAATCCTTTGCTCATGTAAAAGAGGAAAAAAACATTCCGAACTCCGAATTGTTTAGATACTTACAGATCAGGGCTTTCTATAATAAGACCCCTATTCGGCCGCGGAGAACAAATTTTGAGCAGATGTGTGCCAGACAAACGGACACAAGGGGACTAACCTCTCGAATGTACAGGGAAGTGGTCTGTCCGGAGACGACTGACGCGCCCAGACTTAACTACATGAGGCAATGGGAGACAGACTTAGGAGATACCTTAGAGGACGACGAATGGGACAGGATCCTACAGGCAGCAGCGAAGAGCTCTATCTGTACCACACTAAAGGAGAACGCCTATAAAGTCCTGATGCGCTGGTACTATACTCCAACAAAACTCTCTAAATTCGTCAAAGCCTATTCTCCGCTCTGCCCCAAGCAGTGTGGAGAAAGAGCAGACTTGCACCACATGCTGTGGTCCTGCACTAAGGTGGCCCCGATTTGGGGAGAGGTGCAGGAATGGCTGCAGCGGCTAATTGGGATCGAGGTCCCCCTGGATCCGTGGCTGTTCTTGTTGGGTCGGCGGGTTCAGGGGTTCCCGAACGCAACGCACAAACTAATCGCACACTTTGCCACGGCCACCAGATGTGAGATCGCAGCACTGTGGAAGCAACCGGAGATTCCAATTATACCCAAAATCAGAAACAGAATTTGGTTCGTCTGCCGGATGGAACAGTTGACAAGTCTGGTCAACGACACCGGCACAAATTTCCTAAAAGTTTGGTCACCTTGGTTGACACAGACAGACATCCCAGGGATAGATGATACCAACATACTGCAATGATATCAAGAAAAGGCGCTCTCCGGTAGCGAAATGGATCCTAGACTTTAGGATAATTGACTTAAAAGTGCATATTTAACTGAATCATAACTCAACTTAGAGCAGGAGAGATAGGCAAGAGTTACTCCTACAGCTGGGGTTCCTGAACCAACCACGGACGATTAAACAGAAGTAGAACAACTAACGCCCGAGTCGCCCCCCACCCCCTACCCCTCCATCCCCCCTCTTCCTATCCCCGGTTCCTGTGTCCGTCCTGTATGTTATGTCACGTAATGTATGTCGATTGGAGGAGAAAAACGGAAATAAGGTGATTCCTTGTAAGCCAATGGACTGTGTTAACATGTTTGTATTGTTTCACCCAATAAAATGAAAGTTATAAAAAAAAAAAAATGCTTGGTTCAAGAATAAAAAAAAGTGCAGTTTATTATTGAGTGCTAGTACTGTACTGTCCAAATCACTAGGTAAAAAAAATGCAGCACTCCAAATATTGTAAATAACTAAATAAATGTAGATAATAAATATCCAATGTTTTGACACAGGTTGAAACATTGAATATTTATTTTGTGAGTAATACATTTATTATGTTATTTTTTTTCCATCTATTATTCCTATTTTTGCTAAAATATGATTTGTATTATTATTAAAACTGTTCTCTATGTTAATTGTCTGCAACATGAAGAAATTCAATTTTAACGATTTACAAGTGAAATATTTTAGGTTGCTATTGTCCTATGCCTTTGTTAACTGACTTTGAAACTGTGTGAGCTATTCAATAAGCTGTGATAGTCTTGGTCGCACATAAACATCCAGTGATGCCCTACGTGTGTTGTTTTTAAATTTGTAATAAACAGGACAGTTTTATATAGATTGTATAGTCCTTTGCAAAAACTATGTTCTCCATTACAGCTGTGGCCCCCTTTATCCTAATGCGGCCGTAGCAGCGTAACCTTAATAACCGCGGGCAGATGCAGTATATTTTAGCACTCGTATTATTAGCATATTATTAGCGCTGTCTGCAATACTGCAATACCGTCTAAAAACTCAGGTGGGCGTTCGCGAGCTGTTGTCTAATACTGTAGCAGTTCAACCTACATCAGTACACAGTCTGTGTGCGCGCGCAGTAATTGTAAATTTGCATATTTATACATGCATGTACAGTACTGTATTTCTCATTTGCACATTGTTGAAACGCATATGCGTGTACTGTAACAGTATCACATTTCGGTGCACACAGCGCTCTCCCCTCGCTCAGACACAGGCTAATGTACTGCACTGCTGTATTTCAACTTCTTATCTTATCTACAGTTCACCTCTCCCACACCATTCCTTTGAATGGATGGCTTTCTGTCTTCAATCACCTTCCTGTCATCACATTCCTGCGTGTATAACGTACAGTGCAGTGCAGAGCCTGGTATGATTTATTCTTCTGTGTTGATTATTAATGCTCATTGGGGGAAAAAAAGTTCAAGACTGACCAAAAAAAAAAAATTCTCATCATTTTTTATTTTTATTTTCTCAACATGTGCCTGCCTAAACCATCTTGATATTACGATATTCAATCGGTGACGTAGCTTTTGACTGCGACACTGTGCATTTCACTGCACATGATTTGTGTGATTTTTATGTATTTGGGGGTGTGGGGATCAAATAATTATGATGACCTGTTGAAAATATGTCATGTCTTTGAACTACAGTACAGCTAATCCTTCATGCAGCTTTACCCCCCTCCCCCCGCAGACACACACATGGCTCGCTCAAGGATTTCAACCTCTTATCGACACCTCTCTCAGACCATTCGTTAATTTTCCTATTGTTCGCTTTGTGTACTCCTCTTTGGGAAGGGAGCCAGTTGATGATTAATGTGCATGCATGTATAACTTCACATTCGTTTTCAAATGCTTGGCTAATCCCTTATGTTAATCTGATTATGTAACCAATAAATAAAAATGTAACCAAGTAATAAAACTGTATGTCTTCTTGAATAATCCCACCCACACCCATTCACAGTGAATTGAAAGTTCAAAAAAATAATAATCTGAATGTAATTAAATATGTAATTTATTTTATCAGGAAAGAAAAATACAAATAATCATTGAGAGAGGGGGGTTGTGTAAATCATGACTGGAGATACACGATTGAAGTATGCAGAAGAGAAATAACAAAATAGTACAGCACAGTTGAAAATTGAGGGCCGGTGGATAATCATGAATAATGCACATTGATAATAATAAAAACAGTAATACAAATTTTCCGTCTTTATCTTCTTCCTCATTCTGTGTAGTTCATTGAGAGAGGGGAGGTTTTGTGTAAATCAAGACTGCACTTTAGATACTCTTTACTGTACACACAGTTCACACAATTTACACATGATACCCCCCTCCCCCTTTCCATCCTTTTTTCTCTGAAGAGACAAGAAAAGAAAAAATGAGTGCAGTTATGTGCATAAAGTATTATGACATTGTGTACTGTATGGCTACTCCATATTGGACTACAGTATGCAGTTAGTACTGTCAAACTAGTCTATACTGGAACTACTGTATACTGGAACTACTGTTAAATACTTTGTAACCAGATGGCTAGTGCTGCTCTCTCAGGAAAGAAAAAATTGTGCAGTTAAGTGCATATTATGGCATTGTGTACTGTATAGCTACTCCATATTGGACTACAGTATGCAGTTAGTACTGTCAAACTAGTTTATACTGGAAATAATGTATACTGTAACTACTGTTAAATACTTTGTAACCAGATGGCTAGTGCTGCTCTCTCAGGAAAGAAAAAAATTGTGCAGTTAGGTGCATGCTGTAAAACAATATGTGCCATACTTACCTGTATCATACTGTACTTGGTGTGCCTGTACTTACCATACTACAGTACAGTACTGTACCATACTACCTTTCTGATGCTTGCCCATTATGCTCTATCACAATGGGCAACACAGTCGCAATATGGTCAATATATTTATTACATCGTTCCACGGTGAGTACATCGTTCCAAAAACTCATTATGCCTTGCGCCAACTCATCCTTTTTGGAGGGTTTCAGGACTTTTCGGATATGATCCTTCAGCTGATGCCAGACCATTTCGATTGGATTGAAGTCTGGCGATCTGTCATTTGAGGGGGAAAAAAAGGAGAATTAGTTAAAGAGATACACAGTAAACAGTGGGAAAAAATGAGACACGGTTACCGCACTTACTCTGTTGGCGTCTTCACCCAGTTGATACCGTGCCCAAGAATATGCTCTGTTGACGCGATGTGCTTCGGATCGTTGTCCTGATAGAAACGGTGACCATCTGGGAACTCACGTGTGATGTATTCCACAATCTCAGGAACAATTTGCTCTTGGAAAAAATCTTATTCATGATTCCTATAACAAGAAAAGAAAAGTGCTCAAAATACTGCACACTAGTACAGTACAGTACAGTGCATAAGGCAAAAGCGTGTGACTTATTTTACCTTCAAAGATGACAATCCATCCTAGTCCATGCCTAGAGATGTCACCCCACACATGCATCTTCACTGGGTGTTTTGGACGCGGCTTCATAGATATGCAACCTTTTTTGTGGAATGCAAAGGTGGCAAATCTCTCCAGCGATACAGTAGACTCGTCAGTGAAGATGCAATCCTCAAAAGTTTCTCCACTGTCGATCCATGCCTGGGCCTGGACCACTCTCTTTATCTTGTTGATGTCCCTTATCATAGGGTACACTCTGTAATAACAAGGAATAATTTTATAGGTACAGTACAGTTTCTTAAACAACACTTTAACCTCCTGTACTGTCCAGTACTAACCCCACACGTCCATATTTCCATCCAATTCTGCATCTCATCTTCTTTATGCTGGTCTCGGATACAGGGAGATTGTGATTTTTCAGCAGAGTGTCTTTGACCCTTAAGGCACTCTTCTCATCATTCTCTTCACTTATTTTGTCGACCAGAAGAGTTGTCTCCCTACAGTGAAATGAAAAACAACTATCCTGTAAGTTACAGTGCAGTAGGCCATAAGTACAGCACATCATTTACAGTACACAATAATAGATAGATATACTGTATTTTATAGTTTTATAAATATACTGCGATATAAACAATAATAGATAGATATACAGTATTTTATAATTTTATAAATATACTGCGATACAAACAATAATAGATAGATTTACTGTATTTTATAGTTTTATAAATATACTGCGATATAAACAATATTAGATAGATCAATAATATATAGTTATATTAATATGCAGCAATATAAACAATAATAGATATATACACAGTATAATATACTTAAGCGTTAGTTACTGTTGGTGTCCTCGTGCGTTTTTTGGTCTTACCGTGGTAATGATAGCTCATTTTGGTTGCTGGTACAACGAGTCCAGAAGCACCTAACCAGTGTTGGATATCTGCAATTCATTGTCCACTCGTGTACATATCCTTAATTATCATGTTGAGATCCTTTGAAATCTTTTTAACAGGCATAGCTGCGAGTAGAAAGAAATACAAGCACAAGAATGTATATTCGATGTTTGGTCGATGTGTATTCAATGTGCAATGAATCCACAAAATGGATGGTGTATTTATACGTTAATGACTCACATTAGAGTACGCCCACTTTTAACACCTGCACCTCGTTGCCATGCATAAAAGGTGACAAACTTTGCATAGCCCACCACTCGATGATCTGTAACTGAACTTTCCCTTGTCGAGATACTGCTTTGTGCCATCTGCTTCCATGGATCAACCCCGATTCTACGGACGCAGGAACCCACTCACATCTGCCGTGCCTGTCATGCAGAATAAGCGAAAGGCGGGAGCCATTTCCAAGCCAAAGCCAAAGCGAAAGGCTAAGGCTAATAAAGAAAACCTTCTGCTGACCCCAAAGGCTAAGGGTTTTAAGAAGCCTTATTATGTCAAGAAGAAATTCGGTGATGTACACTCCAAGCAAAACAAATGGCAGCCAACCCATCAAACCCACATGCCACTTCCTCCATTACGCTTATACGACTCTGCCGCTGCTCTCCCGGAAACTCACAGCCCATCTTCTCCACAACTCTTCGACGATGCTGCCACGGCTCTCCCGGAAATCCACAGGTCACTTTCTCCATTACGCTTAGACAACTCTGCCGCTTCTCTCCTGAAAATCCACCGATCACCTCCTCCATCCCTCTTCGACGACGCTGCCGCTTCTCTCCAGGGAACCCCCATCTCATCCTCCGTAGCACATATCCAGCCAGATGTCCACACCACGCCATGCACAAGATCCAGCTCGTTAGACCGCATGCTGAATGTGTTAATTGTCGATATCCCCGGTAAATGCTGGTAAAGATAGATCTTCTTTTAGAGACCATGCTAAATATGGATCAACGGATGGAGAAGATGGATCAACGGGTGGAGAAGATAGATCAACGGATGGAGAAGATGGATCAACGAATGGAGAAGATAGAGACTGACATAGCGGGGATACATAATTTGCTCGAAGTTCATGCCCCTGTATCTCTGACGCCAGAGCAGGAGGGTGTAATGGATGGGATGAATGGGACCATCGAACACCTTACATCACCAAACGCACCACCTCCACCAGAAGGATATGTGTACATGTATTCCGTTGACGAGGATGACATGACAACCCCGTCAAGACCACGCCAGGAAACAACACGGCGACCAAGACAGGAGGAAAGCATCCTCCCAGACAACCTACCCTCTCCCGCCGCCACAAGCACACCCGCTCCCAGAAGCACACCCGCTCCCAGAATTCAACCTACATACGCTTGCATTGAGACGGTGTCCGACATCATCCTGCGCGAGCTGCCCCAGCCACTCAGGGAGAAGTATAGGGTAATAAGTGCTGGTTTACCCCAGAAGTATGGCATGTTAATTTTCAAGCACCACATGTCCTACTTGGTGTACTGCGGGTGGGCCAACAATGTAAACTACGAAGGAAATCGCGAAAAAAGGGCACTTCCGGAAAATTTAAGAAGGACTATTGTGGAGGAATTGTGGCGCTATTTTTCAATTACAGATCCTGTAATGAAAATCGTGCGAGACTCCACTAATGGCATTTTGCATCATACAAGGCATCGGCCCTGGAAGGACAATCTGGTGGGGATCGAATTTGCGTGACTATTCAAATGTTGTTTAATTTTTAACTTGTTGCTTCTTTTAAATTGTATTAATAAAGAAATGTTTTTACTTACACAAGACCTGCACAACTCCAGTCCTCGAGGGCCACAAACAGGCCCGGTTTTCAGGATATCCTGAAAACCGGGCCTGTTTGCGGCCCTCGAGGACTGGAGTTGTGCAGGCCTGACTTACTGTTCAGTACACCATCCTACTGTAAATGTTTTGACTTTCTGCACTTCAATAATGGAAATGTTGCTAGTTTGAAATTGTATTCATACTGTGCATAAATGTTTTTACTAGCAGTACACTATACACATGTAAATGTTTTGAATTGCTGTACACTTTAAATGTTTTTAAATTGTATTTTTAAATAATTGTTTTTACTTACTCCATAAATGTTTTTGTACTTATTCCACCAATAAAAGAAAACGTTGATTTGTTTTAAATTGTTCCATTGTCTCCTTTTATACTGTAACAAAATACAGTGCTTCTAGAACATACAGTACTGTCCAGGCATACTGTACAGTACTGTACTGTATACTGTAGGCATGCTCAGTACATCACAAGAGTATTAAAACACTACATGCTGTACGAGTATAGAATACACATATATACTGGAATACATGTAGAATAAATGCATACTTTTTATTTTTCGGGTTTATTATACAGTATGTATATCAAAAAAGTATTGTATACTGTCTGAAAACAACAGCATACTGTTTCAGGTTTTCTATGAAGCTCTCAGTCATTCTATCCTAATCAATAACAACGGCCACTAAACTGTTGACTCCGGTACGTGGTTTTTTAAATCCGATTCAGCAATGTGCAGGCATTGTAACACAAAGCGATATTATCCATCGAAATCCCTCCATTTGCCGTTTTCAGCATGAGATGACAAGGTTTTCTTTTCTGAGGAAAAATAAAAGTACAAGTTTTACTGTAATGGTCAGTCAGTCTCCTAAAGAAATTCCCACAGTCAGTCCCATCAATAATTTTCTCAGGGGTGTCTCCTGTTCACATGCGCTTGCGCCTAGCTTTCCACCGATTGTTCAGTATCTACTGTAGAAGCTGATCAGCCAATGATATTGCTTACAGGAGAATCGCTTGACTGTGCATTGATATTGATATTTCAAAAAAAGAATAAAATACGGCAACATTACTCACCATAGACTTTGCCAATCAGCTGGCGACGAGCCACTGCCAGTCCCGTATTCTTGATTATACACGTAGTTGACAGGTGACAGCGGGACTACTACACCTGTAGTTGACAGCTGATGAGGCTGGAAATTGCTTTGGTACATGCAAGCTTTCTGGAATCTGTACGCGAAATCCGGCTCAGGTTGCAGGTATCCGGGCGGGGACAGACAGCAAGGGTTGCCGTCACCAGGTTTTCACTGACGGTCGGACCGTTATTGGAAGCTGGCGCTGTCGCTGGCGCATTGCTTGCCAGCGACTGACGTTTCTTAGTTGGTTTTAACATGACCTTTTGCCTTTTGAAGTCTCCATGATCAAAGATACGGGAAAAATCTGGTGCTACACACCAATACCCTCCAAAAACACCGGGATCAATACGAAAAAAACACGGATCGATACATAACATTTTCCTTATTGCACGCTTCCACACATGAGCATCTGGTGAAAATTTGAAAAAGTCATAGTTTTCGTTAAAATACTGATAAATTTGACCAACTGTTGCCACCTTATCATCTGTTGCATTAATCGCGGCCCATATTAAATAAGCGTACGTTATGTCGGGTTTTTGGAACACGGACTGCAATGGTGCACTCATTTCGGGACTCTCAGGACAATAAAACAAAACCAGACACTGTGCATTTATTTTTTTAATATGAAAAGCCTAAATTGATACATTATTGTAACTTCTTCAGTACCAAGGTCAATTTACAATGGACCACTGTGGTATTTTATTAAACACCTGCAAGTCGACACATTACTGAAGCGCATGCACATTACAATTCATAAATATCTGCCACCTGGCGGATACGCGAAGAATTGCAACCAATTAAATCTGAACCAATATCAATAAACACCTCAATAAACACATCAACCGCGGGTGACGCCAGCATGAATGCAACATGAATGCGGCATGAACGCGGTGAAGTTTGTGACATTCGGAAAAAATCCCCGAAAAAAATCAGAGATGTTGGAGAATAAAAGGGGCTGCGGCTGTACATCGCACCTGACACACACACACACACACACACACACACACACACACACACACACACACACACACACACACAACAATGAAGGAGAGTAGCGTGATTCCGTAAGGTAAAAACAATTTATTGCCACCAAAGTAATCAGGTGAGGCCAGTGTCAGGCATATGTTTTTTTGTGTTCGCATTTATTTTTTATCTTTAAGGTTTTTATGTGAGATGTTTATGTTTGTCACTTACTCACGCTTTCATCCTTATCCCTGAAGACTCACTCTGAAGGTTTAACTTCAAGTGTGCTATTTATCTAGCATAATTACCAGGGAGTATATAAAGGGAGTGTAGTACTTCCATATTTCACCCCCAGATGAAGTTGGAACCGTGTCGACAAAACACGTAGGGTGTTTGGATATTCCATAGCGTCATTGCGCTACTGTTACTTGGGGAACCAGGGAGCCTAAGAACTTTGAGTCCTGCACTCTGTTCTGGAGGAAGAGCTTTGTGGGCCACCACTGAAAGCAGATACATGTCATCAGCTCAGCAAGGAAGCAATGTTCCTGACACTGGCCTCACCTGACACCAGAGGAATGATCCTATTCTGTTCTATGCTTATGTACCAGCTACACTTGTGAGTAGTTGGATTACTTTGGTGCCAATAAACAGTTTTTACCTTACGGAATCACGTTATGGAGCCTGCGCTCTCCTTTGCTTTAGAGATTGCATTGTGGATTTGGTGTGATCCTATGGAGAGCAGCTTGGAGTTCCTAGCTTTTCACGTGTTACTTTGATTCCAGTATTTTATTTTTACTTTTTGGCCCCATTTTGGTCGTTTTTTTTTTGTGTGCTTGTGTTTCCCTTTGTTTCCTTCCCCCCTCCCTTCCTAGCTTACTTTTGATTAATTATCTGTTTCAATGTTTGTTTGTTTCCAGGCCATATATTATAGGTTTTCTGGTGTCTGTTTGCATTCACAACATCAACAGTAGTGGTTCAGGTTTAAGCTTTATTGCACTATTTCTGTTGGATTCTCCTCCCACTGTCTCTCTGCACGACTGTATGCTGACGGACATCACTGCTGAAACCTGCATCCGGGGTGGTCACTTCCAATAACCAAAAAGACTTGATAAATCACAGAGAATGTGAGTGATAATATATATAATTTATTCATATCACGTTTATTCAGACCTTTTTGCACTATATTGTATGTGTATGTTTTTTCTTTTTTTATATACTGTACTCCTAGATATGAGTGAGCTCCTCATCTTCGGCCTCTATACAGTATGTGGTCTATATGTATACACACACACACACACGTATATAAATATACAAAATATAAGACTGTGCTTAGGTATCTGGTGACAATAAATGTTAACCAGTAATACAAAACCACTGATGTTTGGCTAATATTAATTTATGATAAACACAAATATTTAAAAAATCTAATCCTACTGATTGTACTAGATTTATACCACTTTAATATATTGTAACCATGTGATGCTGATGTCACCAGCTTTTAAGAATGTGAGTAAACCCTATAGAATAATATATAAAATACAATAAAAATTTAAAAAACATCAAAAAATAGCAAAAAAAATGTAAAAAATATTGGATATGGTGAAAAAATAGCAATAAGCACAAAAATATATATGTAAAAAATATTTCAAAACAATAAAAAATACTTATAAGTCCATAAGTGTAGCAGTCCTGATATTGAATGCACAAGCCAGGAACAGGCAGCCTTTTTCGTGGGTACAACAAACTCCCCTCTGAAACCTGCATAGATGAATAAAAAAGAAAAAAACGGCCAATCCTAGTGCATTACTGCAAATAACAAATTTAATAATATCCAAGATTCACAAATGAAAACTCAGAAACAAAGAAAAGGTTAATGCGTGTTATGGGATATATACTCAAGCTCCAATTTGATGACTGGAGCCCTGCAACTCTGCTCCGCTGGTCCCAGCGTCTGGACTGACCACCATGAGCCTCTGTACCAGCTGGAAGTTGTGACGCCAGTCACTGACAGATTCTTCCTCTGGAAACAAACCCTGGTATCTTTGGTTCCAAGCAGCGAGTAGATTTAATGTAACAAAAAATGTCTCTGGTATTCCAATGCGGGTCTATTGTGATAAATCGCGGATCAATGCCTGGACATCAGCACCTCATGCAGCCCTACGCGTTTCATCAGATGAAATCAGAATATCTGATGAAACACATAGGGCTGCATGAGGTGCTGATGTCCAGGCATTGATCCGTGCTTTATCGCAATAGACCCGCATTGAAACAACAGAGACATTTGTTGTGAATTGAAGGATTCTGAGGAAGAGATCCTAATTCGTCTAGAGATGGTAAAAAGAGCAAATACAAGTCTGAGACAGAAAAATTCAGACTTTACTGACCAGATCAGTGAAGGTGATAAGAAGCTTCACCAAGCAGAAAAGGTAAAGAAGCAATTGATCCAGGAAAAGTTAGAAGTGCAGGAAGCACTGCAGAATGCAGAGATGGTGCAACATGTCTCCCTGGAGCAGCACACACAAGCAGCGGTGAACCTAGCGACAAAAACTGCAGAGCCCAAAAGATGAAGGAGGCGCTGATTGCAAACCCAGACTAAGCACCGGGAAGAGGTGAAGACCCTGAGAGGGGAGTTGCAGGATCAAACTGAAGAACTGCAGATGCAGATTGCTGAGTGCAAGATACAGCTCGCTGAGAGGGAGGAGGTGTCCGTCAGGTGGCCTGCCTGACATTACACTATGAAAGCGAGATGCCAATACCCACAAGCTGCAGGACAAACGGCCTATGAGAGGCCCAGCAGCAGCTGGAGCTGGACAAGGTCCGGGAGGAGCACCAGCAGCTGTAGGTCCAGAAAAAAGAAAAGTAAACAGAGTTAATCCCGGCTCTGAATCAGCTGACAGATGTGGAATCGCGACTAAACTTCAAAGAAGCTGAACTAGCAGCCGCACTGAGTGAAAAAAGACATACAGAAAGACTGCTTCAAGACTTGAGGAAGGACCTGGAGTCTGAGTGTGCTGGCCACAAGATGGCAGAGAAACAATAGTGCAACCTAGACGAGACACTCAAGGCCCTAAAGACTGAGCATGACACTATGTTGGACTCTACTGCTGCCCAGCAGGAGGTTTCTCAGTTGACGTTGGAGAAAAAGGTATTGCCAAGCCCAACATCTGTATCCCACAGAAATGAATGCCCTTGAAGACAATGATACAGTGAGAGCTGGGGACACTGCTCAATTGAAAAACAAGATTACAAAGTTTGAACCGCCTGAGCAAGTGAGGCGCTCCAGGAGGTATGACTACAGTAACTTTGCAGTACTACAGTCTACTTTCCACAGGACACGGAATGGGAAGACCAAGATGCGATAGAGTAGCACAGTGGGAATCCAGTCATACTGCAGTGCCCATGGGACCCAAGGTGGATTCCTTGCCATAGGGGCAGCCACTGTGAAAAGAAAGTCGCGAATGGGACGGAAGTATGTCCGCGATCGTAAAATGAGAAAGACCTCACAGATTGTCCAGCGACACCCCCCCAGACAGAAAGGCCCAAGCCTACGAGTCGGCCGACTGTAATAGAGAGGTGTAAAACATACTGGACACCTAACAAGCTCCTATTGAACCCCCAAAATAACCACAACATATA
The DNA here is from genome assembly GCF_040206685.1 of Ascaphus truei. Lineage (NCBI taxonomy): Eukaryota > Metazoa > Chordata > Amphibia > Anura > Ascaphidae > Ascaphus > Ascaphus truei. Next base: position 292,895,951 of record NC_134485.1, read on the forward strand.
TATAAGCATATGAGTGTCACAGAGGAGTTCTACTGAGCATGGCAATATATATTTAAAACCAGAGACAGAACATAAAACACAGACAGAGCTCAGTTTTAGAACATCCAGTGAAACTCATACACGGTACAGTGCCTAAATATATATGTATAAATATCTATTAAGTAAAATAGTCTTTTAGTTTGACATTTTTGGCCAAAATTGTTGTAAGCCCCTGAGCCAACGGCACGGCAGACCACATTTCAGGGGTCCCTAACGCTAATATAAATTCTTAATAACCTGTGTAATAACAGGAAGAATGATTTATAGTAAATCTGTCAATATTAGTTGCAAAGTTCTAAGTCTGATTGAAGCTTTTATTAACCTGTACATTACCAGGAAAAACACTCTGTATTAGAGTTGTCACAACCATACTGCAAGCAAGCCAGTTCCCCTGAGTGGAAGATGCTATGGAGTGAGCCCTTAACCATTTAAATGTGGGAGGGGGTGAGCTTCAATTAGGTAGGAGGTTGCCACCCTCCAAACAGCCAAGACTAGCTGAACAAGGGGAACTTTAGTTATATTAATAGTTACTATATGGTTTTTTGGTCATAACATCTCACACGTTATTCAGCACACCAATGAATCACTCACTTATATATCACTTCTTTATTTATATTGTTTTACACAATTATATAATGTTTATAGACTATAAAATAATATTTTAGTTAGTAATAAAAGTATTTGTAAGTTGAGATATTGTTGTCATTTTTACACCAATCTTATGTACACCCAATATATTGCTATTTATTCATTTATAAATTATCACAGAATACACTACACTAATTATATTTTATATATATTTTTAATTTATAAATTATTTATATATCACATTCACAGGTGATATTATCATCATTAATCAATGTAGTATTCATTTCACATCTCCCTCCAGATACCTTGCTTTGTTCGTGGCATACTGATTCCCATTATTATCCCTAATAATCCCTACTTTTACACTTGGGTGTCTATGGACTCATCATGTTCTTTTTCCTTTTTTTTTATATCTGCATTAGAAATTTATTTTTTAATGGTTTGATTTTTATTATATATAAAGGGAAAATAATTTGTTTTTTGATTATTCATTTCATTTTTCATTCTTTTCTTCATTTTTTCTTTTTTCTAGTTCTGATATGTTTGTAACTATTTGTAATGTATTATGTTTATATTTGTATAAGCCTTTTATGGGAATAACATTGCTATACTTGTGATGTATTAGGGGTTAATGAATTTACCCATATTGATATATTTTTGTAAATAGATATATTAACTTATAGTCTATATATGTGTTTATATGTAGAGTTTTCATGTTCAAATTCATGATATAGAGTATTTGAATGGATGTGTATATTCCCCTTAGGCATAGCATTTTTAATATCTGTGGTTTATCACTTACACTCAATCTCCTCCAATTCGAATAGGTTTTATCTTAATTAGGCGTATTTTATATGTATTCATTGGTGGTTATACTTGTATTCAGCACGAAGCACTTTCCAGCTGAGTAGGGGCGTTCTAGTGAATTAACATCATTAGAGTATGTATATAAATACCGGACCTTCCCCTTCTCCACACTTCCCATTGAGAAAGTTACCCGTGAGTGACGAAACGCGTCAGAGAGCGTCATCACGTTGGACGCATTGACATTACGTCATCACAAAGTGCTGGAGTGGACCGATCTACGCGCTGGTGCTACAGAGGCTTGAGAAAACGGAGCCACTTTCTTGGACTCTTAAACAGCATCACACATCCACTGGCCCTGGATACCTGCTGGGACGTTGATCCATTCTGCTCTGAGATCGGGATTGCCCCGAGAATATACAGCAGCAACCGAATGGTGGTGATTATTATCACGCAATGCTTATTTTAACTGTACTTTTGTAAGTGCATTTTTACCCCCCCTCCTCCCCTTCCCCTCATTAAATATACATTTTACGCTATGGGCGTGCGCTCTCTCCTCTTCTTTTCCTTTAGATTTTCTGTGGACGTGGTTTGTCCATATTGAGAGCAGCCGGAGACCCTCTCTGCACCAGCACCCATTTCCAATTGGATTATTATCTGAGGACTGGTTTTCACCTTTTTCCTTGCTTTTTTATGTTGTTATTTATAAGTATTTTTATTATCATCTGTTAGTGTGTAGTTATCCTCAGTATTGTGCACAGGTTTAGGATTATTTTGTGCTATAATATTATTTATGGGATTCACATTTATTATCTAACACTGTTAAGATATATTATCATTGATATAATTCTAGCACGGATTATTTATTAATTTGATTCAGAGGCGCTGCTTTCTTTTTCTGTATATATATTTATATATATATATATATATATATATATATATATATATATATATATATATACAACAAAAAGCAGCAGCCAGCACTCCAAGCAACAAATGTAAAGTCAAGGTGCATGCTCCATAGAAATTAATATAGAAACGTAATATAGCAGCCCTGTCTTCCCATAAGAGAAGGCACAAAAGCAGCAACACTCAGATATAGCAAAAAGACATGTATTAGCAGTGACAAAACAGCACACTTTATAGTGTGCTGTTTTGTCACTGCTAATACATGTCTTTTTGCTATATCTGAGAGTTGCTGCTTTTGTGCCTTCTCTTATGGGAAGACAGGGTTTCTATATATATATATATATATATATATACAGTGTTCGACAATCCTATACATTTACACGCCCGGGGCGAGAGGATTTAACCCCCGGGCGGTTACATATTGGCCCAAGCAGAAAACGTGCTTGTTTTTTTAAATTTCCCGCGCTCGCGCTGAAAAATAAAAAAATAAAAACTCCACCTACCTGATTGCTGATTGGCGCGCGCTCCCAGGCTTTGTGGGCGCGTGGCCAGGCTCTATATGAGCCAGCCCCCAACGAGCGGTCATTCTTTCTGGCCGGAGATCTATTGGAGAGTAAGTACTCTCCAATCTCTGCATGCTACGGCCCCTCTGATCCTTCCCTGCCTCCTGCAAGCCTCCTCCCCGCTTCCCACGCTGGGCAGGAGATGGTAGGGGGGTGTGTCCCCTTCTGTCCCTGTCCCCGCTTACCCCGACTTCCTGACGATCCCCGCGCGGGGCAGGAGATGGTAGGGGGGTCAGGAGATGGTAGGGGGGTGTCCCCCCTTCTGTCCCTGTCCCCGCTTACCCCGTCTTCCTGCTGATCCCCGCACGGGGTTGGATATGGTCACGGGGGGGAGGCGGGGGGCGAGCGGGACAGTGGTGGTGGTCGCGCGGCCTTTCCTCTTCTTCCCCCTGTCGTGTGTGTGTCTGTGTGTGTGCATGGGAGAGTGTGCCCAGCTATCATGACGGCGTAGCATAAGGTGTGGGGTGTGGGGTGGGGGGGGGGGCGTCTGCCCGTCTGCCTGCTCGACCACAAGCTTCATGACCTCGAGGGGAGCAGGGCAGTGGCGGCCACGGCGGGGCTGACTGTCCCCTGGGGCGCCCGCTGGGGGACACATCGCAACGTGCCTGCCACCTCCCCAAACTACGACCGCGTGAGGTATGGGGGGGGATGTCCGCCTGCCCCCCCCTCCCATGAGCGGGAGATGGGCGCGGGTGGGTGGGGGAGGAGTGTGGTGGTGGTGGTGCTGGTCGCGGCCTTTCCTCCCCCCACCCCTGTGTGTGTGTGTGTCTGTGTGTATGGGAGAATGTGACACACCAGAGGTACCCCCCCAATTAGTCACCCCCCAGTCAGTGTCAGTCACCACTGCCCCAGTCAGTGTCAGTCACCCCTGCCCCAGTCAGTGTCAGTCACCCCTGCCCCAGTCAGTGTCAGTCACCCCCCCACCCCCAGTCTGTGTCAGTCACCCCTGCCCCGGTCAGTGTCAGTCACCCCTGCCCCGGTCAGTGTCAGTCACTCCTGCCCCAGTCAGTGTCAGTCACCCCTGCCCCAGTCAGTGTCAGTCACCCTTGCCCCAGTCAGTGTCAGTCACTCACCCACCCACCCAGCCACCCCTGCCCCACCCAGCCACTCACCCAGCCAGCCACTCACCCAGCCAGCCACTCACCCAGCCAGCCACTCACCCAGCCAGCCACTCACCCAGCCTCACTCTCTCTCTGTGTATCACCCACCCTCTGTGTGTGTCACCCACCGTTTCTCTCCTTTGTCTCCCCCACACTCTCTCTCTCCCCCCACACTCTCTCTCTCTCCCCCCACACTCTCTCTCTCCCCCCCACACTCTCTCTCTCTCCCCCCACACTCTCTCTCTCTCCTCCCACACTCTCTCTCTCTCCCCCCACACTCTCTCTCTCTCCCCCCACACTCTCTCTCTCTCCCCCCACACTCTCTCTCTCTCCCACACTCTCTCTCTCCCCCCACACTCTCTCTCCCACCACACTCTCTCTCTCTCCCCACACTCTCTCTCCCCCCACACTCTCTCTCTCCCCCCCACACTCTCTCTCTCTCCCCCCACACTCTCTCTCTCCCCCCACACTCTCTCTCTCTCTCCCCCCAAACTCTCTCTCTCTCCCCCACACTCTCTCGCTCTCTCCCCCCACACTCTCTCTCTCTCTCCCCCCACACTCTCTCTCTCTCACCACACTCTCTCTCTCTCCGCCCACACTCTCTTTCTCTCCCCCCACACTCTCTCTCTCTCCCCCCACACTCTCTCTCTCTCCCCTACACTCTCTCTCTCCCCCACACTCTCTCTCTCGCTCCCCCACACTCTCTCTCTCTCCCCCCACACTGTCTCTCTCTCTCCCCCCACACTCTCTCTCTCCCCCACATTATCTCCCCCACACACTCTCTCTCCCCCACACTCTCTCTCTCGCTCCCCCACACTCTCTCTCTCTCCCCCACACTCTCTCTCTCTCCCCCACACTCTCTCTCTCGCTCCCCCACACTCTCTCTCTCTCCCCCACACTCTCTCTCTCTCTCCCCCACACTCTCTCCCACACTCTCTCTCTCTCTTTCCCTGACACTCCCCCACACTCTCTCTCCCCCACACTCTCTCTCCCCCACACTCTCTCTCCCCTACACTCTCCCTCTCTCCCCCACACTCTCTCTCTCCCCCACACTCTCTCTCTCTCTCCCACACTATCTCTCTCTCCCCCACACTCTCTCTCTCCCCCACACTCTCTCTCTCTCCCCCACACTCTCTCTCTCTCCCCCACACTCTCTCTCTCCCCCACACTCTCTCTCTCTCTCTCTCTCTTTCTCTCCCACACTCTCTCGCCCTCTCCCCCACACTCTCCCTCTCCCCCACACTCTCTCTCTCTCCCCCACTCTCTCTCCCCCACACTCTCTCTCTTTCTCCCCCACACTCTCTCTCTCTTTCCCCGACTCTCCCCCACACTCTCTCTCTCCGCCACACTCTCTCTCTCTCCCCCACACTCTCTCTCTCCCCTACACTCTCTTTCCCCCACACTCTCTCTCTCCCCCACACTCTCTCTCCCCCACTCTCTCTCTCTCCCCCACACTCTCTCTCTCTTCCACACTCTCTCTCTCTCTCTCCCCCACACTCTCTCTCTCTCGACCACTCTCTCTCTCTCTCCCCCACACTCTCTCTCTCTCCCCCACACTCTCTCTCTCCCCCACACTCTCTCTCTCCCCCACACTCTCTCTCTCCCCCACACTCTCTCTCTCCCCCACACTCTCTCTCTCTCTCTCTCCCACACTCTCTCTCTCTCTCCCCCACACTCTCTCTCTCTCCCCCACACTCTCTCCCCCACACTCTCTCTCTCTCCCCTACACTCTCTCTCTCTCTCCCCCCCACACTCTCTCTCTCTCTCCCCCACACTCTCTCTCTCTCTCTGTCACTCACACTGTGGATCTGGATCTCTTATTTACCCTATATATCTTAACTGCCCTATACTACACCGAAATCTTAACTGCCGTATACTGCTTTCTTCCAGATCTGACTCAAGCTTCACACGGAAGACATTGGAACCCCCCCTAACCCAGAAGACAGGTAGGGAACACCTCCCCTCCAATGTATAACATTGAGGGTATGAGGGTACCTGGACATTGAGGGACTGCGGATCAGGTAAGATCCCAGGTGGGATTGCTGCTTTAGATATTGTGAAGCGGGGGCATCCAGACACTGGTTAAGGGGTTCAGGAAACTAGTCACTCACACCTGGCTTTTAATTCTAGATCCGACATTTACACACACACACACACATGTAACAAGGACTAATTGTAGTATAATGTAATACAATAAATACATTTGTCAAAAACGAATGTTGTTCTGACTAGAAATTTATTAAATGTATTTTATTTATATATTTTATTTTAAAGCGGGGTTGGGGGCGGGACTAGGGGCAGGGTTGGGGGCGGGACAAGGGGCGGGGTTGGGGGCAGAATAGGTGGCGAGTAGATTTTTTGGTTGGGCGAGTAGATTTTTGGGTGATTTGTCAAACACTGTATATATATATATATATATATAAAATATATATATATGTTAAGATTATTAGAACAAGGCCGGTTTGCACACAACAAGGGCTTCAATGTAGCAAGATATATATATATATATATATATATATATATATATATATATATATATATATATATATATATATATATATATATAAATATATATATATATATCTCAACTGTAAATATTACTGTATGTTCATTTGCATGTCATATATACACACACACACACACATATATATATATATATATATATATATATATATATATATATATATATATATATATATATACATACTATATATATATATATATACATACTATATATATATATATATATATATATATATATATATATATATGTGTATCAGTACCGTGTTAGCCGAGCTTCAATAATAATAAGTGGCTTAAACAGAGATCAAAATTTTATGAGTCATTACTGACAATAGTGAACTCTCGTCCCATGAGCGCTAAAGGCCATGTCTGTACATACTGCACCGACACACTTTGTTCACGCAAATACCCAGTATGTACCTGGCAGATACCTGGAATGCGCCGCTCCTCACCTCTGACAAGCCCCGTTGTGTTTGCCTTCCCAGCCTGGGTTCATGCCTGGCTGACGGGCGGCTGATCTGTTAAATGATAATGATTAGGATTTAATAGGCTGCAATGCTTCGCGTGTCTACCAGATGGCATAAATTCATGAATTGTAATGCAGTATATATATATACTGTGCAGTATTGCAGCCAGCGGGAATAAAATGCTTCAATCCCTGCCTGGAAAATAACCCAATGCACTCGGGCAGAAAACAGTCACAAACCTCAATACACCCGGGTATACCCGAATTCGTGGGACTAGCCGAGCTCGAATAAAGTGTGTCGCCAGTGTACTGTGCTATATGTATGCACACACAGCTGTTTCTCACACATACTAATACTCCTTGTTTTTTCATCCCTATACACCAATAGGGACCACTAAGTATCCACACACACTTTTAGTTGTGCTACAAACTCTCACATTTCCACACCCACCCACACCATTTATATCCACTCCCACTCCACACACACCTTGTGTAAAGCACTGTATATACTGTGGGCTCTCCATTAATTTTTATTCACATTGATACACATACACACTCTTTCTTCACTTGCTTTCAGTAACCTTTTGACACCTGTAGCCATAATACACATCCACACCGGGGGAAGGAACAGCACAGATAACATTCCAAGAAGCACTGTTTTTAAGTATACCTTTTGCTTCATTCATTGTAACATCGCCGGAAGAAGAGATCAGTGTATCTCGAAAGCTCGCACAAATAAAAGCATTTCGTTAGCCACAGAACGGTATCATCTATTTATTTTTTGATTATATATATATAAAAATATATATCAACATATATATTTATCTAATTATATATATATTTATTTATATATATCTTCATCTATGTATATATCAAGAGAGACAAACAGAGAGAGTCAAAGAGAGAGAGAGAAACAGAGAGAGAAACAGAGAGAGAAACAGAGAGAGAAACAGAGAGAGAAACAGAGAGAGAGAAAAAAAACAGACAAAGAGAGAGATGTGTGTGTATGGTTAATTTTAGATAAGTGTAAGCAGAAATCTGTTCATCGTAGCACTGTAGATGATTTCACACACATTGTTATTGTAATTAAAATAGTAAACTTGTTTTGCACATGTTGATTGCCTAAGCCGAAAGTAAAGTTTTGATTCCTGTGAAAAGAGGGTATCTTAGACAAAGACTTTCAGCCAATTATTGTAACAAATTTCTTGTGGGAGAAAACCTAGGCGTATAACTGTTAGGTTGTATTATAAACTTGGAACAAAACCGCGAAGATAACATGTAAGTATTCACACATTCAGCAGACATCCGTATGCGTTCAACTTAGACACTGTACACTTGAAGAGAGAAGAAATGGCAGAAGCTTCCACATTGCACAGCCATCCACGTAAATCATATAAATTTTTGATTTATGAAGCAATTGAATCAACGCCAGAGAAAAGGGCAACCGTGGGGCAAATCTATGACTTGATCCAAAAGAAATATCCATACTACCAAGAACCTGACAAACAACGAAATTTTAAAACTTCTGTACGATTCACTTTATCCGCAAATGAATGTTTTGAGCGTGTCCATGATCGGCAAGATCAACGATATGGATGCTGGCATGTTGCGCCATCATTTAAACTTACCATGGAACATGGAACATATCTTCTTTTAAATAGCATATTTTTGCCCAATACCAGTTACATTGAAGCCGCACAGACTGTCGCATCTGCTGATATACCGGCACCCTCCATTCATCAATACCAGATGCAAGATGGACATAACTACTATGATATGTACCAAAACTTATATGGCCAATACCTATGTGGATGTAAAAACAACCAACAATTGTACGTACCTCCGGACGTCTTGTTTGAAGAAGCCACTGCAGATCCATATGACGCCCTCATGGAGATGTGTGTGATTCAGGATTCAACGGTTGCCTCAACCATGGATGATACTGTTGTGCCTTCCTGGAGCGAGCTGTTGCAGCCAAATCAGTTTTGACTTCTACAAGAATGGTAAATACAAATTTCGTTATGCCTTTACTCAAATTATATATGTGTACATTAATAATATACAGCATTTGTTAGCCAAATGAGTGGATACAGCTTAACATTGCAGACAGCCTTACATGTAGCGTGCACAAAGACATTATTTCCTATAACAATATACTACTTGACGAACCATTACAACACATTGGTGACGGAGTCCTAAATCATAGATTATTATCGCTTTTAAAGTTTCATTTCAACATGTTACACTAACTGTAACACACACACACACCTCATTGTTTAGCATTCAACATATAAAAACAAAGAGTCACCCACATATGACGTGGGAACGTGGTCATTTCCCAAGGCGTCCTTAAAAAGGTTACCGATGCAAGCCCCACACCCAAACGACGTGCGCGCGTGAAACAGTATTGGCTGTGCCCGTAGCTTATTGTTACGGTCAGTGCAGTGTGTCATGCGTGCGCGTCTGTGCACGCGGTGCGTGCACAGTGCTGGAGGCCAATGTTCATTCAGTGGGAGGGGTGTTTGCGTGCATTTCACGGTGCCTTAACATGACGTCACACGTATTTTGTTCGCTCATTGGCTGATCGTCCGTTTTGGCCGTGGGCACACGTCCGTTGGGATATATACGTGTGTAGAAGTGAATTTGTTTCGCTTCCATATCATAACTTTCAGCCATGATATGCGTACTGCTAGCAGCACCATGGAGGAACATGTATTGAACGCACAGCGTACACATCGTTTTGCGCATGTGCTAAGACTTAGTCTACACATTCGTTACGTGCGAGCGCAACAGACGTTGTGCGCGCACATTATTATGTATACAGGCACCGGAACAAACATATTAGTAGTAATGCCAGCAACGCCATTTGAAAAATGAGATAGTTCAGTATCTGTAGTTTTATCCTTGCAGTTTAAACATATACGTAACTTATGCGTGGAAATCCACAATTATATAGAGATGTGTTAAGCGTTGTCATGCTAAAACATAGATAAATGTGGCATCTTTGAACATCATGTGTTTGCTGTATTTCACAGATGTCGAGGATGATTACATGGGACCAATGTATGATTTCAGATGGGCCAATCGTTATATTAGATGATTGTGACGACTATCGAACAACTATTATAATAAAAATGTAACAATGCTTTCAATGATTGCTGCGCAGATTAACAATCACTACATAATGTTATCCTATTGTGCAACTATTTACTATGCACTTAATTATCATAATGATGTTGCTAAGCACTGAAATTAGAACTTATTGATATTTTTTTCTTTTCTACTAACATTATATATATTGCCATGTGATATATGCAACCAACATTATCACTCAGCAAACACATTAATCTACTATATATTCTAATCTCACGTGTTACTTGTCAAAGAATGTAAATGCTACATAACAACTCGTAGACATTGTATCTGAACGTACACAATAACAATAGGGATGTGATAGAAACTGTTTAGTCGTGTGAATGTTATATTATCACCTAAGTTGTAGTGGTAACCTAACATGCATGAGCTAATGAATTTAAGGTACAGATCATTAAACCATGAACATTTGTGTGTACATTTAATTCACACGAGTAACTATAGTTTAGTGTTATTAGTAAACGTTCAACACATATATAGCTAAGTGACGCCGATGATAAAAGCAACATTATGATGTTGGTTTATATTATTTCTGGTAGAAATACATGCATCACACAAAAACTAAAACACACACACACACACACACACACTATGTTGCTGAAATGTGTGCGTATGCAAATGTCTACTTCATTTATGTTCATATGTTGACAGTAGTTATAAAGGATCATGATCATTATGACTAACTAACGTGAATGAAATAAATTTTTTATTAACTACATTGTCATTGTGTTGAATGATTTAGGGAAAGTTGAGAATCCAAAGAACTATACTTTGGAATGGTGTTAACATTTTGACAAATTTTATATGAACGTCAAATCAACACACATCTTTCACTTATACATACACAGGTGACAATGTAGTAATCAACATGAAGATGAAGGGAGAGAAGAAACAATCACATACATTGCAATGTTAATGATGTTTAACACATTTGGGTCTTTTCATACAAACATGCATTGAGTGTTAACATCGCTCATGTGCATGAATGGATGTTGTTACGTTGCCAAAATTACATGTTATGTAATGTACGTAAAGATTTGAAAACACACTGCACAATAACCACCAAGTGTAGATAAACGCACGGACACAATACAGAAACGACATCTTTCAATTGTCACATCTTTTTCATTACGTTCTCTTTATACATCCTGTAACTATACCTGTATCGAGGTTTGCACATCTAATGATTGATGTGAATTCAAATACATACCATGAGCAGTCCTTGGAGTGATATACCTTGAAAAAGAAAACATGAATGAATATAAATCATTGTCATGACATGTTCATTAAGATAAGCAACACACAGAAGTGACAATTTTGTATGTGATATGAAACAAAATCTATAATACGTCAAATATGATCTTAAATACACAATAGTCTACACAGCATTGTGACACACATTCACACTCCAAAAGAAAAATTGTATGTAACCATACTGCACTAGCTATTGGCTATCGACATAGTAGTTTTATTGTGTATGCATAACCAAAAAGAGCATGGTCCGAAAATATAGATTTAGTACACATTATTTCCTCACGTACACACAACAATTTTTAGTGGTAAGAAGTATAATACAACCTGTTGATGAATGACATACCGGTGCCACATGCAATTGTCCACACAGCAGAGAAGAGAAAGGTGTGAGAACCATATTCATCTGTTTCCTAAGTGAATGGTATTTGGACACATGAATTTATCATTACAATGAATTAATACATTTATGTAGTACTATGAACATATATGTATTTGCTTACATGAAAAATATGTGTTTATGACATTCAGACGTGTTTCCACACCACTGGCTGTATGCTCAGTGTCAGCTGGTAAATGTACGGGATGCTCCTCCTCCAAGCCCTGACGTATATCGGTTTCTAAATTATTGCGGAGTGCTATATTGTGCAAAATGCAACATGCAATTATAATATCTGACACTTTAGCAGGCTTATATTGAAGTGTACCACCAGTTCTATCTAATCACCTGAATCGTGTCTTCAGAAGCCCAAATGTCCTCTCTATGACTGATCGTGTAGATATATGTGCCACGTTATACCTCTCCTCTGCTTCACATTGAGGGTTTGCCACCGGGGTCAACAGCCACGGCCTAATTCCGTATCCTGAGTCACCTATAATCCATTGTGCACAAATATGATACAATTTGTGTTAACATTATTACATTCAACAGTTCATAGAAAAACTAGAGTTGTTTCTTAACACATCATAATATGTACTCACCCACCAGCCAACCAGGTCGAAAATAGCCTTCTTCGAAAGCATGGAAGACTGATGAATTTCTCAGGATAGAGGAATCGTGACTGGAACCAGGGAATTTGGCTACCATATGCATAATCTTCATCGTGGCATCGCATACCACCTGTACATTCAGGGAATGGTAGTGCTTACGGTTGCGGTAAGCATGCTCACTCTGACTAGGCAGGATCAAAGCAACATGGGTGCAATCTATTGCACCCATCACACATGGTATCCCGGCTATGGCATAAAAAGCCATTCCTCACTTCCAGCCACTCTGTGTGCTCTGTAGGAAAATGAATATAAATTTTAGCATTAAATTTTAGCATGTACTATTCAGTGCACATAGAAACTGGGTAAAGGCCTGCGAGAATGTAGATTGCGAGACCCCACCCACTATGCCCACAGTTGTCTGGAATGACGCGGAAGCAAGATAATGTAATGAACACAGCATTTTAACAAGCCCAGGGACTGCACTACCTCTGGCTGTCACAAAATCTAAATCTCCCCGTATCTCTTCATAAAGAGCTAAGATTGCTGCTGAACTCAAACGATAGCAACTTATAATCTCCTCCTCACTCATCCCATCTAACATGGTTCTCTCCCTGTACAAACGAGGACGAGGCACAACTTCTCTCCTTTCTCTTCTCTCATCTCCTTGGCCTCTCCCTCGCCCTCTCCCTATCCTCTCTGCATCCCTGTCCCTATCCCTGTCCCTGTCCCTGTCTCTGTCCCTGTCCCTGTCCCTGTCCCTTCCTTGGCCTGTGACATCCTGACCCTCAGCTAGCCTCTCCTCCAATAGGATCTTCCTCCGTCTCATAAACATTCGCATCATTTTCAGGTCTGGAGCTGTCAATATGCAGGTAATTAGCCTCCTTTAAATACCTATGTGATGATGTCAGGTGTCTTGATGAAGTGCAAGGTGTTACATTAACATATCTAAGTAGTTAACTCCAAACGGGTATCCAGTACGAATTAAAAGGATTATTTATCTGTGTTCACCAGGCAATCATGATATTTGACAATGATGTAACGTTAAGCTTTGTACAACCTTTTATTCGCAAGTATTTATGGAATGTGTAATGCATGTACCACTTCTGAACGCAACACTCAGTCATCTCATTAAGATACAATCATGACATTGACGTTGAAAAACTACGTTGCAACATGTCTAATTTGGCATGTTATTGCCACATGTTCACATGAACTAATTGTTATGTGCATATGCATAATTTAATGCCATCAGGATACTTGCTATTGATTGTGTTTCAATCGTGTCAAAATGAGTAACTATTATAGATCTGTGTATAACTTAGCATGAAGTGATTATAATGCATTGTGTACAATGTATACATGCAATGTTATTGAGTGTCCAATTGCGGACGTCATCAAAAGAGGGAGGTCACAAAGTATATGTAAACATGAAAACAAACAGCTACATTTACATTTGATCATGCGTTACACATTCAAAGCATTCTCTAATGTATACCAACATTACTATACGCTGGATCTGTTAGATGTGTGAAATCTGTTACATCATATAATAATTTGAAGCACACTTAAGTAACATGTTTCATATTATGTGACCTGTTCCTTTAAGAGTTTACTATAGGAGTTTACCTTGACACATCATAACATTAAGACTAATGTGACACGCAAATCATCATAATATAGAAAAGTACAATGTTCTGCCAATAATAAACGTAAGCGGTGACACGATGAAGTGAATGACATCGACACTGTAATGCCAAGCACATTTGTATTATGAGCAATAGAACGTAAACACTCCTATAAAGTTACAAGTCCCCGCTCCATTGACTCCATTGATGTAGAGATGAGCTATTTTTTCTAAGTGCCGTCCCGGCAACCTTGCCGATCCTTCTCCCCTCCAACTTGCCAACTTTAGTTGGCGGGACAAATTGCCGAAGAAATCTCCATTTTTGAGTGCCGATCTGCACCGATAAGCTGATCGGGGCTACTAGAATACAGCCGATTTCAAAAAGTGCCGAAAAGTGCCGATAAGTGGGTTATCGGCAGCCGCATGCCGATAATTTTTTATCGGGAAGAAAAAATGCCGATTTTGACCACTTATCGGCGCTTACTGAATCTCAAATCCAATTTTGGTGGGAAATGCCGATAAAAGCCTTATCGGCGCTTACTGCATGAGGCCCTATGTCTTAAAAGGGCTTTGATCAGGCCCTGGTCAAGTTCACGTTCAATTGGCGTGGGAAACTTAGGTTATAGGGCATCCCGGAATAAAATTATTTTTGCCCCAAGACCCTAGGAACCCCCTCACTCGACCCCAACCGGTCTGACAATCAATGACCCTGGTAAAGAGTCGCACTCCCTACGTGGGTCGCACCATTGACTCTAATGGTGGAGTTAAAAGCCGCGAGGTAAAAAATGACTAAGTCAAAATGTGCAGAAACCTGAAACCCATAACTCCGGTTCTATTCTGCCTAGAGGGCTGAGATTTGGCCACCATGGAGTCATAGTTCCGGCATGACTGCATGGAAAATACCGACCCTCTCGGAGCAACAGGACAGAGTCAGGGTAATGGTTAAGTTTGGGTTTCTGCCATTGACTTCCATGGCAGAGAAAAGCCACTTTTGTAAATGTGCCTTTAAACAGTATTTGTGTAACTCCGGTCTGGTGGGTCGCAGCGAGCTGAAACTTGGCCAGCATGGAGAGTCCCCTCCGGCATGAGGGTCTGGCAATTTTCAGCCCACTCGGCCCAGCTGAACAGATTATGTTAATATGTTTAGTTATTTAGAAATGTACTGTCTTTTGGGTCTGGTATAAAAGCCCGTGAAATATACTGGCTCTGCTATATGTTAATGCTCAGGGGGGCGACCATTTGTCTACAATAGGCCCTCTAATCAACGGCGTCACCAACCCTCATTGTGTACACTAGGGCGGAGAAAAGCAGGGCTTGTGTGGTCTGTAAGTGTTGTAATTCACACTTACAGACAAAGGCTTTCCTGACCAGATACACGTCTGGTAGACTTTAAGGCACCCTTTCTTTAGTGTGGGGCTAGGGAAATGAGACCCCAAGTGAAAAATGTGTGCATGTGCCAACTAACTGGGGGCATGGTCCAACAATGCTTCCCACGTTAGCTGGCAAAAGGTGATTGGGTGCAGGTAATTGTTAACCAATACCTGGCACCCAATGTTAGGGTATAGGGCTTGAATCCCATATAAATGAGTGTAAGCCCTATGCCCAGTGTCTTCGTTACTACATCTACTTGTTACCTGATGCCTGAATGAATTGCCAATCCTGTACCTGATTGCTTCATTGTCCAACCCCTAAGTAAGTGTTCATATTCCGTGTGTTATTTGTATATCTTGTGTGTTCTCCTTTTTTAAGGATTAAACTTTCTTTATTATATCTAAGCCGCATTCAATTCAACCCAGTTTATTTGTGTGCATTATAACCCTGCACAAGCTCCTGTGACAGGTACACAATGGTCACTTGGGACCCGGTGTCCAGCAACGCCGATGCATATATGCCGCCCATGAGGACGCGCATGATGGCGGCCGGTCCCAAGCATCCGATGGCGGTATTTCATCCTCGGGGCTTGGCGCTGGTGGGTTTTCTGAGGACGTGAAGGGCAGTTCCGCTGACTGGATCTTGCAGGTCATGGCTTTAGGATGGGATGTCCTAGTTTTTTTTTCTGAGCAGTTTCGATAGAAGTGACCTTTTTGGCCACAGTGGTTGCAGTCGGCATCGTCCTGGCTCAACTTGGTTCTGTAAGTAGGGGATACTCTCCCGGACGTTCTGGACTTGGCATTATGTGCCTTGGTAGGAGGATTGTCGTTGGATCTTTTGACCTCCTTGACCATTTTCTTGCGGGAATCTTCTCCTCGAGACTCCTTTGTGGGAGTCGTAGATCGTTCCCCTCGTGATGAGTCATGAGTTCACCCAGGGGTCTGAAACTGGAGGATGACCTCCTGATCCTGTGTCCTGTCCATGAGATACTCATAGTTGGGAGGATTTTCGGTAGAGATGTTGCAGCAGATAAGGGCCACTGAGGGATGATGGAGGGAGGCTCCCCGCAGGAATTGCTTGGTCCTGAAGACATCCAATTCAGTCACCCAGATGACCCTTTTGTGGATCAGGGTCCACAGAGCTAACTCCAACCAATGGAGGAACTTCAGCAATTCCTCCTTTCCTTTCTGTTTAAGGGCATGGAAATGGGCCAACAGCGCAATTGGGTCATCCATTTTGCCGTAGGTCCTGGTCAAGGCCCGTATCAGATCTTGAGCCTCCGAGTTGTTGTGACATTAACGATACAATCGCACGATGTAGGTGTCCAGGGGCTGCAAGCAATCAATGATCCGTTGTCTTTTTATCGTATCTGAGCACATCCACCTTGGCAGTACTCGTTACCCTGGGTATGGGTAAGTCGGCCCTGATTGGGGTACTTGCGAACAGTGCTGTAGTCATCCATCACCCAAAGGTGTAGAAGGAGGTGGACGCTTCAGCATGATAAGGGACATCTGAAGAGAGTTCCAAGGTGCACACGGCCATGGGAGGTTATAGCCCGGGGTATATGTGGTATCCCTTGGGCAGAGCCTCTGACTGATTTAGGGCCTGAAGGGCATCTTCTAGGCATATTTCTTGCTCGGTGACCAGTAGTACAACCCTCCACCTATAAGCGGTGTCATATTTTCTACTGAGAATCTTGGCATCGCTAAGCCCAGGAGATTTTCTCACTTGGACATGGACAGTAAACATTGACATGAGAGCGAGGACTCCTCCCACTGTGACCACATGGCACAGAGGTTCCCGGAGCTCTAAGGCCCAGTCATGGACCTGTTGCTGAAAGGGCGAAAACATGGTGTGCTGGTAGTTTTACTAATTTACTGCTAAATTTTATTTATTTATTTATTAATAAAATATTTTACCAGGAAGTAATACATTGAGAGTTACCTCTCATTTTCAAGTATGTCCTGGGCATAGAGTAAAACAAATAGTACATGGTTACAAGTACAGTTACATAAATGAACAGGGTATACATTATATACAAGACATTGCGTGCACAGTTAAAGAAAATATATATTATGAGCGTATGAAACAGTTATAGACCAGGTTAAATAGGGCACCCTAGTTCTGAGATCTCAGCAGCGCCTCCAAATGTAGCGCAGTTTCCCCACCCTATGGGAGATATGGCAGCTACAGTGTGTGTGGTGCATTTCCTGTGGCTCACAGGAGGCCTGAACCTCCGCTGCTGGGAGCCTGGGGTGTACCTGATCCATCTGGTGACAGCGCCTCCACCTGTGCGGGATCCTACTATGTTGGATAACCCCATCACAGGACCAAATGTAATAATACACACACTGATATAGATAGCAGTTTACTGCATGCATATGAAAAAGGGAATTATGATATAGTAATATAGCACCCTCACCAAATAGGCCATGCATGTCCGTAACCCCACAGTGCCCTCCAGCACTGTGTCCACAACCTGATGGGATATGCCTCCAAAGTATTGAGGTGCCCCTTGGCACCCAACCACCCTGGTGTCCACAATAATCAACCCACCCCAAAGTGAGTTTGGCAGCGCTGCCCACAACCGTGTGTAAAAGCTGGTGAACTTGTAGGTGTAGGTGTGATACCTTCCAGGTACTCCAGGACCCAGAAGCTCCAACTGAAGATAGAAGGGCTGTCTGGTCCCACACCGTCATCGTCAGTGATGAGTCTGCCTCCACGTGGGGTTGTGTATAGCTGGAGGGTCCCACCATGAAAAGAGTCTCTTATTTGTGGGGTGATCTGGTCCCAGACCACCAGATTGCCAGTTCGCCACCGCGTTCTTGCTGTGTCACTCACACTTGCCACTACAGGGGCAGTGTCCCTATCAGATGGGCCTGTACCTTCTGCAACCACAAGTTAGGGGAGTCGGGGCCTATGGGGGTCTCTGGCCTAGTGCAGGGGCAACAGGCATCCTGCACACACATTACTCTTTCCTTGTCTTAGCTCCAACTGCCTTGGTCCCTGAAGGCCCAACTCTATCCATCTCAGACCTTGGGAATACTACAACCCTATTCACTATATCTCCCCTACTGACAAGCAGCCCCTGGGGCTGTTGGGGCTTGTAGTTCCCAGGCACAGCTGAACTGTAATGGCTGCCACTCTATCTATGCTACTGCGCATGCGCAACTTTAAAGATGGATGCTGCCTGCACTGAGGAGCTCCGGTGACTGGATCGCAGCTCCAGCCCACACTGCAACTCCCGGCATACCGGGCATACTGGTATGTCCGCACCCTCTGGTGGGACCCGCAGCCGCCGCGGAGGTAAGGGGGGGTGTCAAGGGGAGCCCAAAGGGGACCTGGCCACATATCATTTCAGGAAATATGTTTTAAATATGTATGTTTTTATGTATGGCTAGCTAAAACAAAACAGATTTAAACGCACATTTATCACATGATACAGTAAAAATCAAAGGACGTTTTACATTCTCTACATAATATTTCAAGGTTATTTACAGAACCTAGATATGGTAAGGATATTATAGATGTCACAAAGCAAGAAGTATTTCTTGGCAGCATGAACAGTAATTGACAGCCACTAAAGTGTGACTAACTTTACAGAAGGCCCATCTGGAAGTGAAATTGTCATCAAAGGTTATCTTATCTAAGTATTAGCATTAGTGATCACAAGAGGCCACTTAGATATAAATGTCGGCACTGATTTCTGGGATGTTATATTATTTGGCTTTCGTTGAGTCCCATATGTCCCTCATAAATAGGATATAGGAATTCATCCTTCCTGGTGAATTGTGTTCTTTGGGTCAGTACATCGTTTAAAATGCTCAGCTGGATAAGGAATTCAATAAGTGCTTGGCCACAGGATTTAAATTGCTAAAACATATTACCAAATGTTCTTTTAAACTGTGTATTTATTTTAAAGTTCTTCAAACTGAATTGACCCCAGTATCAGATTATTAATGAACTATTATAAATAGATGTGTAGAGAAGGGCATTCTGTAAATATGTTCACACACATCTTTACCTAATTTAGGTGCAATAGACATACCGGCATTGACATACAAGCCTCTGAAGACCTATTTACTGTATATTTAAAAATAACCTCCTTTTACAATAATCTTATGATTTAACAGAAACAGTTAAATACATTATTTCATACTACTAATGCCTGTATACATCTTGACACAAAATGTCATTAACAAACTTTGTCCACTGCTATTCTTCACCAAATTATTAATATCTAGCCAATTTTGCTCCTTAAAAAAGAATGGCAGATGGTTTCACATACATTAATACCTGCATGATCATATTGTGGCATTATTATCCTTGATGTAAATCTAAAGTAGATCTCAAGTGTAAATGTACGGCGTACACAACATTTCATAGCTTGACTTGGAGCAAATAAGGTAATACATGCTGATGTTAAAGCAGCAAAACAGACCAAAATATAAAATTATTTTTATAATAGAATTATAACCGAGGAAGGGGGTCCCCAGGGCTATACTGCTTTTGTTTCAGTTAGAATTGTCCTTTGTTTACGGAGTTACTTACATTTTTGTTGCAAGTGCAATTTCCTGTGGTCATCCACTTCTATACACACATAGGGGGCGATGGACTAAGCAGTGATTACTGCTTTTAAAAGCGATACGTGGCTTTTAAGGCCGATACAGCCTGCTGCACGATTCACTAAGCAGTGATAAAAGTGCTTTATCAGTCTTAAAATGCATTTTTTCAACCCTGTGAAAAAAACACGTCAGATCAGGCAAAAAACGGCAAACGCGCAAACGTTTTTTGCCATTCCACGTGATTCAATAAGCAGTGATATATCAATCGAGCTTTAAAAGCTTTAAAAGCATGCAACAATTTCGTCCCAGCTAAATGCTGGTGCAAAAAATATGAAGACAGTCAAAAAACTTTAATTATTTTTCCAGCACACCAATAATACAACAGGCCGGAGGGTGTCCCTGGGTGATCCTAGCGGGAGTGTAGGGCCCTCAGGTGATCCCCGTGGGAGTCCAGGGGTCCCCACTAGACTGCAGTACCAATTGTGTGCCCCCCAAAAAAGAAACAATACTTTAAAATAAATAAAGCCCCCTCTGCTCCCTAACACATACAGTACAGTAATGTGCAAAATTACTATTATCCATTTATGGATAATAGTGCAATTGTCCATTTAAAAAACAACATTAAGCAGCATAAATGACATAAATAAATCTTGCACTCACCCCTGCCAGGCTGCCATGATGAAGGCCATCCTCATCCTTATCACCATCCATGTCCTCCTTTGCTACAAACAATACAGAACAATAAAAGAAGACAATCTAATGTCCTCTAAACCCTTAATCAATTTAGCGGTAGGCCTAAACACCCATCCTTGGGGAGTATACCCCTTCACCCATCCCCACTACCCACAATAAAAAAATACACACAACAGCCCAACTACCCACCTCCTTGGCCCCGAATAAAGCATTACAATATTTAATAAACAGCAATACACAACCCACCCACCCGTGCCCTCACATAAAACCATTATTTATTTTTTTACACACGGGATTATTACCACAGGCCAGCAGGGGTCACCGGAGGTCCCCACTGGTGTCCATAGGCCCCACAGTGAAACCTGGGGGGTTCCCATGTGTGTCTGGGGGCCCTCGGGTGTCCCTGCTAGGCTCCATGGACCTCCAGGTCATCCTGCGGGTGTATGGGGAGCCCCGGGTCATCCCCACATGTGTCTGGGGGCCCTCGGTGAGTCCCCGGGGCCCTTGAGTGGTCCCAGCAGGGCCACCAGAGCTGTGGAGCCCCCAGTTCTTCCCCGCAAGTGTCCAAGGGTCCTCAGGTTGTCCCTGTGGGTGTCTGGGGTTCTATGGTGGTCCAGAGGGTCCCTGCTGGCCTGAAGTACAATTCCTGTATTTAAAAATAAATAAAAAACATGGCCTACATTTCAATAAATACACCTCCGCCCTACCAAAACACATACAGGTGCGTCGACGAGTATTCCAAAACTTGCCTTAAACTTGCCTTGGAAAATCTGGGGCTATAACCAAAAAGACCCAGGTACATGCTGAGTACATGCTGAGTACATGCTGGATACATGCTGGATACATGCTGGGTACATGCTGGGTACATGCTGGGTACATGCTGGGTACATGCTGCAACATTTCAGTGACATTTCTGCAGAGACTAATGGCCCACCGGATTAACACAGCAGGGGTTCCTGGCAGTCCCATTCAGTTTGAATGGGGCTGCCAGGGATCCCCTCTGTTAATCCGATGGACCATTAGTCTGTCTGCAGAAATGTCACTGAAATGTTGCAGCATGTACCCAACATGTACCCAGCATGTAAATGGTCTTGTTGGTGATTGCCCCAGATTTGTTTTAGAATACTTGTCGGCACTACAGTACAGTACAGTAATGGGCAAAATAACTATTATCCATGTATGGATAATAGATTATTTTCCCATTATTAAACACAACATTAGTCATGAGGCATAATTAAAGTGAATAAAAACCGTTCTACTTAACCCTGACAATGTGAAGGGCATCCTCATTACCTTACTGTAGGGCCATGTCCTCGTTGCCAGAAAGAATACATAGTAAAATACAATCTAATGGCCCCTAGCCCCTTAGTCACCTTAGCGGTTAATAACCGCTATAGTAATTAAGGGGTTAACCCACCGTCTGCCATTATCCACCCAGGAGGCCTAACCACCTTCCCCAGGCAACTACCCCACCCTTCATCCATTCATTGGTACAATGGGTACATCATGCCCATATAATATGGGCATCATTTACCACTATAGCAAGAAATGGGGAAGGAATAAAAAAACAGGACCACATCAAAAACATTACATAGCAAAATAAAACACAGCACATACAAAATAAAACATATCACATAGCCAATTAAATAGATAACAAATGCCAATAAAACAATTGAATGGCTCAGTGGGCACATGATGCCCATATAATATGGGCATAATTTAGCACTATGCCAGTCAATGGTCAACCTAAAAAACACATTCACAAACACGATCCAATGCAATCAAAACAATAAGAAACTAAAAACAAATAAAGAAGTAAACAGAACTTAATTACTACCAATCAATTAATTAAATCCAAAATAAATACCACAATTAACAATTCAAACACCAAAACAAAAACGTTAATAAATAAATGAAAGCTCTAGGTAAACACCATCAGACAAAATCTATCTACCAAAAAGAAGACACTATTAAAAAGCAAGCACCCCCCTGAAATAAACTATTTAAAACACCACTAAAAATGACATCTTACTAAATATAAATAACATTTAAATTGCCCAAACATTTCTAAACAAAGAAGCAAAATACATTTAAAATACATAAAAACAAGCATTTGCAAAAACAATCATTGCTTGTCCCCTGTAAGTAGGTATATCCATAGGGACATACATAAATACAGTGCAATGAATGGGCATAAAAAATTAAATCAAAAACCTGTAAAAGAAAAATAATATACATTCTATGTTATTTCTTACCTTTAGATGTCCACCCTCCGATTCCCGGGACACCACACGTTCACAAACGTCTTCTGGGGTCTTCTTCTTCATCTGTGTCTTCCTCCAGCTTCCCAGGCAAGCCCTTGATGTCCTATTGGAGGAGGAGGTCCTTCCTCCTCGGCTTCTTGCTGTAAAATTAGGCTGCATAGGCTTTTATAGTCCTATGATATCACATTTTCAGCAAATGGTTCCCCCGGCTCTGATTGGCCAGTGAAAACCATGTGCCTTTCCTCTTTTTTTTGGTGACGTCATTTAAAGGAAATGAAGCCTGCCAATCAGAATGGCTGTGCTTCCTTTCCCTTTAACATGACGTCATAAAAAGCAACATGGCTAGTCGCTACGGTAATTAATTATTTTTTATTGGTATGTGTGTTTTCATACTAGTGTAGATGAGCAGGGTGTCTCCTGAGCTGAACCGCATTGGTTTCAGCCTCGGGGATCCTTACTTCATGAGTTAAAGGCCCCGCTATGGGGTGCCGGTATCCCTCTGCAGGATTTAAATCCCCCTGTCACGTGAACGGGAGCTTTAAAAGCACAGGGGATATCGGCACCCCATGCCGGGGTCCTGAATCTCTTTAAGTAGGGGGTCACCGAAGCTGAAACCAATGCGGTTCAGCTCAGGAGACACCCTACACATGTACATTATTATTAAAATGTATATTTATTCTGCACGATCGCCTGTAAGAGCCGTGCATGGAGACACAGCGCCTCCATGCAGTTCTTACAGGCTGCTTTTTTGCGTGATTTATAGATACGCATACACAAAGTATACTACCCAAAACAATCTTTAGCTTTTACTATTGCCATCTATCTCTCTTTCTCATTAAGCAATTCCAATCAATTGTAAAAAGGTGATACATTTGATAAAAAGGATTGAAATGCATTTAAAATAATAAATATATAGTTAAGCCCACTGAAAACCACTTTAAAACATAAAGAGGACATAGCACATCAAGTGACAACATTTGTAAAATTAAATCATACCCTATGGTGAGTAACATGATTAAAAAAAAAAAAAAAATCTAATTAATATGACACAATAAAATTGATACAAAACAGAGTATAAATAATCTGATGCTCATAGTAGTCTATATACAGTACTGGCATGGTAGCAATCACAATGTTGAATCAAAGTACATCCTGCCCCATCATTACCAACAGTGCCAACATCTTCCAAATGGCTGGTGAAATTATATAAAGTATTAGAGATTACATTATTTCTAAAGGTATAAAGATGCATAAGATTGAATAATGATGTAAAGATTCCTGATGCAAGGAATGTGGTCAACATTACTAAGATGTATACTCTGGTAAAATAAGAAGCATTGGGGACAATAATCCTTAATCTTGAGCATTCTGTCTGATGTTTGTACTGTGGAGTTCTTTATATCAACTATTTGAGGCCTACAGGCTCAAGATGTATACTCTATTTCCTACAGGAATTGGCTACCAGCCTTGGCTCCGCTTTCTACTTTCTCT